>NC_036866.1:49478629-49565043 GCF_002910315.2 Salvelinus sp. IW2-2015
TCAGGTGCTATCACCAATTCGGCCAAATAAAGATATTGATAGCCACTAACCAAGAAAAAACCTCATCAGATGACAGTCTGATAACATATTTATTGTATAGGATAGTTTTTGTTAGAAAAATGTGCATATTTCAGGTAGAAATCATAGTTTACAATTGCACCCACCATCACAACTCGACTAGAATAAATACAGAGAGCAACGTGTATTACCTAATTACTAATCATAAAACATTTCTTAAAAATACACAGCTCACAGCAATGGAAAGACACAGATCTTGTGAATTCAGACTATTTCAGATTTTCTAAGCGTTTTACAGCGAAAACACAATAAATCGTTATATTAGCATACCACATGTGCAAACGTTACCCGAGCATTGATACAAGCCAAAGAGAGAGATAACGTAATCATCGACAAAATGTATTAATTTTTTCACTAACCTTCTCAGAATTCTTCCGATGACACTCCTGTAACATCATATTACAACATACATATAGAGTTTGTTCGAAAATGTGCATATTTAGCCACAAAAAAACGTGGTTATAACATGACAATAATAGCAAAACTAGCCAGAAAATGTCGGGCGCCATTTTGGACAGTGATCTGGCGTAATGAATAACTAATCGTAAACTTGACAAAAAAATATAGGGTGGACAGCAATCGAAAGACAAATTAGTTCTTAATGCAATCGCTGAATTACATTTCTAAAATTATCCTTACTGTGCAATACAGGGTTCGCCAAGCGAAGCTATACCAAAAAAAATGGCGGAATATGCGTTTAACAATTTTCGACAGAACAACGATTTATCATCTTAAATATTTCTTACTGTGAGGTGATCTTCCATCAGAATCTTGGGCCATGTATCCTTTCTTGGGTCTAATCTTCTTTTGGTCGAAAGATGTCCTCTTGTCCGTCGAAATGCCCACTAACGTTTCGACCCCGAAACGTGCCCGGCGCTTCAAAGTGCATCACAAAGCAAAGCCTCAAAATCGCACTAAACGGATATAAATTGCTATAAAACGGTTTAAATTAACTACCTTATGATGTTTTTAACACCTATAACGAGTAAAAACATGACCGGCGATATATAAGTGGCTAAACCAACGCTTGGAAAGAGAGCCAGTCCGACGTCAATCTTGCGTCAGGCGCAGCATTTTATACAGGCCCTGATTGCGCAATCGACTCCATTCAAATTGTCACCTCTTACTGACATCTAGAGGAAGGCATGGGCAGTGTTTGTATCCTCATAGGATTTACAGGGACTTTAAAACTGACCTGGGACCAGAGGCCAAAATTTCTGAAATCTCACCCCCTATATTGAGAAAAGGTTATATTGCCATTTCTGAGTTTCGTATCACAACTCCCTGGTTGAAAATGATTTGTTATGCATGTGTGTGCTGGGCGCTGTCCTCAGATAATCGCATGGTTTGCTTTCGCCGTAAAGCCTTTTTGAAATCTGACACGGTGGCTGGATTAACAACAAGTTTAGCTTTATTTTGATGTATTGCACTTGTGATTTCATGAATGTTTAATATTTATAGTAATTTAATTTGGGACGCTAGCATCCCACTAATCCGCAAGAAGTTTTAAAGGCAAAAAAATGTAATGCTCAGATCTGGTGGAAACGTCATAAAAAAAGGCCTACTTGATTACTTATTATCCCTTATAATAGCCTACAGCTGTGTTTGTCTGGAGTTCACTGGCGCAGGAAACGAGGGCCCAGAATGATGTCTGTATCTGTAAATACAGTTGTTCAAATACGAGCCTAGTTGGTTTAGCCATCAAAAAAGCCAGGAACCTTCCCGCTAGCCATGAATGGCTGCGATAATGGAAGGGCTGGACATGCCGGGTGATGAGTTCGGATTGGTAGCATTTCTAACAGTGCTTTTTAAAAAAAAAGATATCAGGTAGTAGAACTGCAAACGTGTTGCTCTCCAATTTCTGGAGGACTGCGTTTGGAAATCAGTGTTATGCCCTGTGGAATTCAAGTATGATAGCTAAGGAGATGGAGAAAATTCTGCCATTTGCTAGCAAACATGCAGCGAGAGTTGAGAAGAGAACACACAGAATCCTGTTGTATAAAACACTGGTCTCCTGATTACATCTTCAAACTAAGGGCAACCATGGCATCTGTGACAGAGAGTGAGAAGCGTCCATCCCATGTATAAGATATTTGTTTCCTAATTTTGTCAGAAAGTCATTTTCATTTTAAGTTAAAGCGTACTGTT
Organism: Salvelinus sp. IW2-2015; assembly: GCF_002910315.2. Taxonomy (NCBI): domain Eukaryota; kingdom Metazoa; phylum Chordata; class Actinopteri; order Salmoniformes; family Salmonidae; genus Salvelinus; species Salvelinus sp. IW2-2015. The sequence goes on from NC_036866.1 coordinate 49,480,856, forward strand.
AGCTAGCTAGCTAACGTTAGCTGGCTGGCTCGCTAGCTAACATTACGTGTATGATCTGTGTAGTAATATTATTCGTATCTCAGAGCCATTTGCATTGCTAGTTATATCCTAATGTTAGCTAACTAGCTAACATTGAACCTGGTTGGTTAGCTACCTGCAGGTAAGTAACGTTATGAGTTGGGTTCATTGCTTAGCTAGATGTTTAGACTTGTAGCTAAAGAAGACTCCACTATGCAAGTAACTGTTTCACTACACCTTCTGTATCCTGTACATGTGACAAATAAACATTGATTTTAATTTGATATAGTATGTGTTTACCAGAGACTTAGGATAATTATAATAATAGGATAATAATCAAATTAGGATAACGTTAGGCCAATGATTTTAACGTTAGCAAATTAGGATAACGTTAGCCCTGCTTTTATTTCGTCACTCACACCCGTAAACTCTTTTCTGTAATTGGCTCGCCATTAACTTGTAAATAATGATCTTGTGAGTTTATTTTCCTGTAATAACGAAGTCAAATGAGCTAAAGTGAAGACGTTGTCAACTATATGATATGGTCCTTATTTGAGCTGGCTAACCAGCTAACTGAACCGTATCACACGTACCAACAAACATGTGTGATCATTCTACAGTGGTCCCTGCAGCATACATTCAAAACGGTGTGATTATAACACTTTTTTTAGAACGTCCAGTTTCGATTGACATTTTTTACAAACACAGTCCTTACAAAGTTATGTCCCGAATGTGACCAGTTCATTTTTGGATGCAATGTTACGACATTCACAGAAGTAGTGACAGCATACACTATCATCCAAACCGGAAAATGTAGGCTACATTAGTCCTAGCGCCAACTGAGGAAATATTGACGTAACAAAAGCGGTCATATTTAGATAACGCTTGGCTTTAAGAAACCACAATATGAATTAGCAAATAGCAATTACTATTTATATGTCGTCTACGATCATTCACGTCCCTTCATTTCACTTCATAATAACATCTTTGGTCTGACAGACATTTACGTGACAACCAGAACGCATTATATAATGTCAACAAACATGGCGCCACACACATCTGGTAAATAGCTTAGCATTAGCTCATTATCAGTACAACCTTCCAAAAAGTATTTTACACACATCATAGGTGTCCATTACAATCTATGCATTATTTGTCACCAGAACTTGAAAAGAAATTGAATAAAACTAAATAAATTATGCTCTATACATACATGTATGCTACAGTAGAAACGACAACACTATATACAGAAAATAAGCCATTTACTTTGATAGGAACGCACATGTCAAATAGTAAATATTTGTAAGGAAAACAACAAGGCAATGCGAGCGCCAGCCAGAAAATGTGCCAATTCATGCAAGACTCCACAAATGTCTGCATACTTGATCTGTGGAAACATTGGCGAAGTGCTTGGGCTGTCCTCGAAGAGAAAAGTTTGTCCTGCTCAGTAAAGCCTAGCAGGCAGTGCATGTTAACTGTCCTGTTGTGTAACAATCACATTTTGGAACAGTGAGTGCATTCTGAGATCACGTGCATAAAAAATAAAAAAAACACACTGGGGCGAACATTAGAGATATTTGGAACTCAAGTGTGAAAAAGTTTAACATTAGATAGCTAACAAGCTAGAAAAAAACAAAACATTGTTTAGAAAGCTAGCAAACCAGGCAACTAAGAGTAGATTGACATATACTAAATTCATTTTAAAAACGGGTGGGTTTATTGGTGTTAAAATACACTGGTTATGCTATTTTGGACCACCATGCTGCTGATGTCATGCAGCCTGTAGTTTTTGTGTTTGTACTTTTTTTTAAACGACAACAAGTTTGATGTCAGACGACAATAGAATGTTCATGAAGTCACTGCGACAACTGTCTATAGACATAGTCTAAACCAGCCTTTAGTCATAAATCTTCTGTTGTTTAGCACAACCTCACATGTGAATCCTTAAAGAGATGGGTAGGGCTAAGGCTTAAGAGGGTGCGAACCAGGCTGAATGGGTGTAGACAAAGAAGAGCTCTGTAGTATTTTTACCAAAACATTCATGGGCCATTTTCTCAAAAGTGAGAGTTTATCAACTTTCAAAGCAGAATTACTTTCCCATTGTTTCTCACGTGCAGTGTATAATATAGCATTTTCTAATTCTGAGTCTCTACTTTCATCCAATGTAAAAGGCAAAATGCCAAATTTTGCTACATAAGACCGAATCGAGCCGGTCGGTAACAGATTGATGTAAGCAAGATGGCACCGATAGAGATGCCAGCTTCGCTTCGAGTCCTTAGGAAACTGTGCAGAGGGTGGTGCGATCTCCACAACGCATCACCGGGGGCAAACTACCTGCCCTCCATGACACCAACAGCACCCGATGTCACAGGAAGTCCAAAAAGATCAAGGACATCAACCACCCGAGCCACTGCCTGTTCACACCACTACCATCTAGAAGATGAGGTCAGTACAGGTGCATCAAAGCGGGGACCGAGAGGCTGAAAAACAGCTTCTATTTCAAGGCCATCAGACTGCTAAACAGCAATCACTAACTCAGAGAGGCTGCTGCCTGCACTGAGACCCAATCACTGGCCACTTTAATACATGGATCACTAGTCACTTTATACAATGCACTCTAAATAATGCCACTTTAATAATGTTTACATATCTTACATTACTCATATTACATGTACATACTGTATTTTATACCATTATTTTACCTTGCCTATGCCGCTCGGCCATCGCACATCCATATACTTACATGTACATATTCTCATTCATCCCTTCAGATGTGTGTATTAGGTAGTTGGGGAATTGTTAGATTACTTGTTAGAAATTACTGCACTGTTGGAACTTGAAGCACAAGCATTAACATCTGCTCACCATGTGTATGTGACAAATAACAATTGATTTTGAAATAAATACATAAAACGTATCCAGATTATATCAAGCATTCTATAACAATGCTTAACTCGGTGATGCCTTGTGGTAGAAACACGCTCTAAAATGCCCACGAAAGATGTGACTCCAATGCATATGGGGATATATTGATTCCTCTCTATGACAATCTGAAGCCAAACTGCAGCCTATAATATTCAAGGAGATAAAAAAAAATATTGACTTTGCTATTTATTCTGTGCCCATAATTTAAGCTTTCTCTTTCTGAAAAGAGATGTTTGTTTAAACCCAGGCAGCTTTTAGGGAAGCACTTCTGTTGCTGTTCCAGGGCATTGGTGATTTTATCAATGTAATCAGATTGAACTGATTATATAGCCTACTAACCAGATGTGTTAAATTGTGTTTAATTTGCAGCACAGGCCTATTAATTGGGCTGCTGTTAGGCATATTTTTGTCTTGCCTAGGGCGGCAGAACATCCAGAGCCGGCACTGTTTGCACATCTGATTCTGCAAGCATAGCAGCAAAGACTGTACAAATATTGACTTCTCTTTTTTTCAGGATCCTTTTTGGCCTTCCTGTGACATCGGGTGGTGTAGGTGTCATGGAGGGCAGGTAGTTTGCCCCCGGGATGCGTTGTGCAGACCTCACTACTCTCTGGAGAGCTTTACGGTTGTGGGCGGAGCAGTTGCCGTACCAGGCGGTGATACAGCCCGACAGGATGCTCTCGATTGTGCATCTGTAAAGGTTTGTGAGTGTTTTTGGTGACAAGCTGAATTTCTTCAGCCTCCTGAGGTTGAAGAGGCGCTGTTGCTCCTTCTTTACCACGCTGTCTGTGTGGACCATTTCAGTTTGTCCGTGATGTGTACGCCGAGGAACTTAAAACTTTCCACCTTCTCCACTACTGTCCCATCGATGTGGATAGGGGGGGTGCTCCCTCTGCTGTTTCCTGAAGTCCACAATCAACTCCTTTGTTTTGTTGACGTTGAGTGTTAGGTTATTTTCCTGATACCACACTCCGAGGGCCCTCACCTCCTCCCTGTAGTCCAGATGGGTTAGGGCAGTGTGCAGTGTGATTGCGATTGTGTCGTCTGTGGACCTATTGGGGCGGTAAGCAAATTGGAGTGGGTCTAGAGTGTCAAGTAGGGTGGAGGTGATATGATCCTTGACTAGTCTCTCAAAGCACTTCATGATGACGGAAGTGAGTGCTACGGGGCGATAGTCATTTAGCTCAGTTACCTTGGTGGTTACCTTCGCTGTGAAGGATGCATCCATGTATACAGGTAAGAGTCTAGTTACATTTTCAGATATTATGCGTTTCTAATTTAGTCAGAAAGTTGTTTTCATTGCAAGTTAAAGTGTCCTGTTCACCAGCTATTGAACATCATCTTGCCGGCTCACTATTATCTGTTTAGTAATATTATTAGAATTGGAAATCTCCAAGCTGCGTAAGGGCTATTTTACCAAGGAGCGTGATGGAGTGTTGCATCATATGACCTGGCTTCCACAATCCCCCGACCTCAACCAAATTGAGATGGTTAGGGATGAGTCAGACCGCAGAGTGAAGGAAAAGCAGCCAACAAGTGCTCAGAATGTGGGAACTCCTTCAAGAATGTTGGAAAAGCATTCCAGGTGAAGCTGGTTGAGAGAATGCCAAGGGTGTGTTTTGTTTAACACTTTTTTTGATTACTACATGATTCCATGTGTTATTTCATAGTTTTGATGTCTTCAATTATTCTACAATGAATGAGTAGGTGTTCTGAAACTTTTGACCTGTAGTGTATTTGGATGTGTTGTGTCAGCGTTTGTTGCTGGCATGTCATACCAAAGTTTGGTTATCTTGCCAATGAAAAAGTAATTAAAGTAGTTGCCAATATCAGTGGGTTTTGTGATGAATGAGCCATCTGATTCAATGAACGATGGAGCAGTTAGCTTTTTTCCCCTTAAAACTTAATTTGAAATGCTCCAAAGCTTTTTACTATCATTTTTTATATAATTTATTTTTGTTTCAAAGTATTAGTTTCTTTTTATTTATAAAAATTATATATATATTTTTTTTTATTCTTCCATTTTCAGTACGTTTGACAATCAGTTGGGCTGCCAGACTTATTTGCCATACCTTTTGCCTCATCCATACCATTTTTCAATTCCTCATCAATCCAAGGGGATTTAACAGTTTTTACAGTCATTTTCTTAATAGGTGCGTGCTTATTAGTAACTGGAATCAGCAATTTCATGAATTAGCGTCTGGTTGCTCCTCATTACACACCACAGACCAGCAAATATTATTTACATCAATATATGAATCACTACCAAACTTCTTGTATAACCTCTTATACACAATATTGGGCCCAGCCTTAGGAACTTTAGTTTTCCTAGATATGGCTACTATTATTGTGATCCCTACATACTGTGGATTTGGATACTGCTTTAAAAGCACATTTCTGCAGCATTAGTAAAGATATGATCAATATATGTTGATGATTACATTCCTGTGCTGTTTGTAAATACCATGGAAGGTTGACTGACAACCTGAACCAGGTTGCAGGCACTGGTTACAGTCATTCGTTTTCTTGAGTGGGCAGCTTGATGAGAGCCAGTTTGTATATAGATCAATGTTTTTTCTATGATGGAATCCACATGATATTAACTCCTTTTCAATGACAATTCTATTGTCAGGGGTAGCCCACAAGTGGTCTTTCACTTACACGCAAGTAAATGCGCTTTTCAGATCAGTTCAGAGCAGCGCGTGTACACATTTGTTGATATTCTTCGCTAGTTATCTATAACTGGGCTAAGTATAGGCCAGCAATGGGGAGTTACTGCTTCCTACAAGAGGACAAAATATGTAGGCTACATTTAAAGTTGTCTTTGAAAAGCCAGTCAGGTAAAAAGCTTAGGTCTTAATTAAAGGGCCAGTGTTGTGTTTTGAGACAGGCTTGAATATACAAATAAACCAGTAGGCAGACGGGTAGCCTACATTTTCAAATTCTCTGAAAGTAGTTTCTTGCATCATTCAACACAATTTACAGTGACTTATTTGGCCCATGGTGTTACAGACCAAGTAAGAAAGTTGTCATGCCTTACATTATGCTCAAATAGCCTATTGGCTACTGTCTAAAACTGTAAGGGTACAGCCTCAGTGTTCACTGTAAACTTGGTCATAAGTAAATTGGTAAACTGGAAAATGACTAAATAATTAATCAGGGAGGTTTTTCCACAAATATAGTTGAAGTCGGAAGTTTACATCACCTTAGCCAAACACATTTAAACTCAGTTTCACAATTCGTGACATTTAATCCTAGTAAAAAAATCCCTGTTTTAGGTCAGGGATTTAGATCTTCATTTATTCCCACAATTGTCAAAAAATATGCACAGTAATATAAGCACTTGTTACCTATAAGGATTGTTAGCTATAACACGGACTGGCAGTAGAAGAAAAAAAGAAACTACATTTTTTGTCAACAGAACTGGAATGCATACACACACCCCACACAATCAAAAGCAAAAATATTCAATAGTTATTCCATCTCCGAGCCCAAATAGAGAGAATACTGAATCCGTATACAGTTTGGCTGTTTAGGGAGGCATGTCAAATTGAGCAGGAATGGGAAGATTTGATTAACCAATACCTAGTCCTAGCTGATGGAGCTTGGATTTCCCCCAACACACATACGCTGGTCTCCCGCTGTAACCTATTTTGCCAAGCACCTCTGTGCAGTCAGACCTATTGATTATTCTGTGCTGCCTAAGGCCACAACAATATCATGCCCATTGTTGCCCATGCCTTAAATGCTAAATGTAACCCATTAGGTAGATTGTGATGAGCTCAAAGGACAACCACTTTAAGTACAAGTGTCTAATTAGTAATTATTGGGTTGGTTGAGGTGGCTGGATCGTGCTTTCAGAGAGACAGAAGCACTCAGGAGAAGAGGGACACAATGAATCCATCATTAAGAAGGCCATGGTTACCTCATTCATACAAGAAGGTAGCGCGTAAAACACATCCTATTGTGACACATTGGTAACCTTGTCTACCAAGCTGAAACAGAGACGAGGACAGCAATTCTTTGGATATATAACTTATCATAGGTGCCACTTAGGTGAGTAAGCACATTGAAGCGCATTCCCATTGTAGCAGGATTGACTCCTTGGTAGGCAATGTTATCAAAGACATCATTGGTCCTCAACACAAGTCATCATTAGGCCATGGTTATGACTGAATGACAGGTGGCGGGGATTGCTGTGTGTGGTGGAACATGGCATGTAGAAGGAGAGAGATGACTCAAGGGAGTAAACTAGAAAAACAGACGTTACACACGGCGGAGTGGCGAATCACATTTAATAAACCTAATATTGAAATACAGTTGAAGTCGGAAGTTTACATACACATTAGCCAAATACATTTAAACTCAGTTTCACAATTGCTGACATTTAATCCTCGTAAAAATTCCCTGTTTTAGGTAAGTTAGGATAACCACTTTATTTTAAGAATGTGAAATGTCAGAATAATAGTAGAGAATGATTTATTTCAGCTTTTATTTATTTCATCACATTCCCAGTGGTTCAGAAGATCACATACATTCAAATAGTATTTGGTAGCATTGCCTTAAATTGTTTAACTCTGGTCAAACGTTTCAGGTAGCCTTCCACAAGCTTCCCACAATAAGTTGGGTGAATTTTAGCCCATTCCTCCTGACAGAGCTTGTGTAACTGAGTCAGGTTTGTAGGCCTCCTTGCTCGCACATGCTTTTTCAGTTCTGCCTACACATTTTCTATAGGATGGAGGTCAGAGCTTTGTGATGGCCACTCCAATACCTTGGCTTTGTTGTCCTACAGCCATTTTGCCACAACTTTGGAAGTGTGCTTGGGGTCATTGTCCATTGTCCATTTGGAAGACCCATTTGCAACCAAGATTTAACTTCCTGACTAATGTCTTGAGATGTTGCTTCAATATATCCACATCATTTTCATCCCTCATGATGCCATCTATTTTGTGAAGTGCACTAGTCAATCCCGCAGCAAAGCACCCCCACAACATGATCCTGCCATCCCCGTGCCTCACGGTTGATGTTCTTCGGCTTGCAAGCCTCCCCCTTTTTCCTCCAAACATAACGATGGTCATTATGGCCAAACAGTTCTATTTTTGTTTCATCAGACCAGAGGACATTTCTCCAAAAAGTACGATCTTTGTAGCCATGTGCAGTTGTAAACCGTAGTCTAACTTTTTTATGGTGATTTTGGAGCAGTGGCTTCTTCCTTACTGAGCGGCCTTTCAGGTTATGTTGATATAGGACTAATTTTGCTGTGGATATAGATCATTTTGTACCTGTTTCCTCCAGCATCTTCACAAGGTCCTTTGCTTTTGTTCTGGGAATGACTTGCACTTTTTGCACCAAAGTACGTTCATCTCTAGGAGACAAAAGGCATCTCTTTCCTGAGTGGTATGACGGCTCCATGGTGTTTATACTTGCGTACTATTGTTTGTACAGATGAACGTGGTACCTTCAGGCATTTGTAAATTGCTCCCAAGGAGGAACCAGACTTGGAGGTCTTGGCTGATTTATTTTGCTTTTGCAAGATGTCAAGCAAAGAGGCACTGAGTCTGAAGGTAGGCCTTGAAATACATCCACAGGTACACCTCCAATTGACTCAAACGATGTCAATTAGCCTATCAGAAGTTTCTAAAGCCGAGTTAGAAGTTAAATAATCTGTAAACAAATGTTGGAAAAATTAAGTAGATGTCCTAACCTATTTGCCAAACATATAGTTTGTTCACAATACATTTGTGGAGTGGTTGAAAAACGAGTGTTAATGACTCCAACCTAAGTGTATGTAAACTTCCGACTTCAACTGTATATATATATCTATCTATCTACCTACCTACCTACCTCAGCAAAAAAAAGAGACGCCCTCTAACGGTCAACTGCATTATTTTCAGCAAAATGAACATGTGTAAATGTTTGTATGAACTTATATTTACTGAGACATGAACTGAACAAGTTCCACAGACATGTGACTAACAGAAATGTATTAAGTTGTTCCCTGAAGAAAGGGGCGGTCAAAATAAGTTAATGCATCTGGTGGCCACACCAGATACTAAGTACTGCTGTGCATCTCCTCCTCATGGACTGCACCGGATTTGCCAGTTCTTTTTGTGAGATGTTTCCACCAAGGCACCTGCAAGTTTGCGGACATTTCTGTAAGGGGGCGAGAATGGCCCTAGCCCTCACCCTCCGATCCAACAGGTCCCAGACGTGCTCAATGGGATTGAGATCCGGGCTCTTCGCTGGCCATGGCATAACACTGACATTCCTGTCTTGCAGGAAATCATGCACAGAACGAGCAGTATGGCTGGTGGCATTGTYATGCTGGAGGGTCATGTCAGGATGAGCTTGCAGGAAGGGTACCAAATGAGGGAGGAGGATGTCTTCCCTGTAACGCACAGCATTGAGATTGCCTGCAATGACAACAAGCTCAGTCCGATGATGCTGTGACACACCGCCCAGATCATGACGGACCCTCCACCTCGATCCCGCTCTAGAATACAAGCCTCGGTGTAACGCTCATTCCCTCTACGATAAACGTGCATCTGACCATCACCCCTGGTGAGACAAAACCGTGATTCGCCAGTGAAGAGCACTTTATGTCAGTCCTGTCTGGTCTAGCGACGGTGGGTTTGTGCCCATAGGCGACGTTGTTGCTGGTAATGTCTGGTGAGGACCTACAAGCCCTCAGTCCAGCCTCTCTCAGCCTATTGCGGACAGTCTGAGCACTGACGGAGGGATTCTGCGTTCCCGGTGTAACTCACGCAGCTGTTGCCATTCTGTACCTGTCCCGCAGGTGTGATGTTCGGGTGTACCGATCCTGTGCAGGTGTTGTTACATGTGGTCTGCCACCGCGAGGATGATCAGCTGTCCGTCCTGTCTCCCTGTAGCGCTGTCTTAGGCGTCTCACAGTATGGACATTGCAATTTATTTCCCTGGCATCTTTCTTTTGGTGTTTGTCAGAGTCAGTAGAAAGGCCTCTTTAGTGTCCTACGTTTTCATAACTGTGACCTTAGTTGCCTACCGTCTGTAAGCTGTTAGTGTCTTAACGTCCCTTCCACAGGTGCATGTTCATTAATTGTTTTGTTTAAATAATTTCTGGAGTTTGAAACAGTTCACCATTCCTGAAATATGTTGAAATGTAATCTCAGAAATTAAGCAAATTGATTTAATCCAAATTCACCCTTTTATAGGATTCAACAAATATAGTACTCAACAGCCGATTTCTTCCTGCCATTGCACAAGACATGAGGAATCCAATAAAATGGTAAAAAGCCACCCACGAACCCTTCACACCAATCCCACCCCAACAACCAGTCTACTGTATCAGTTCTCTATGTCTGACAATTAGTATGGAGCTGCGGCTTGCAGTACTGTTTCTTCACCATTGTTAATGTATTCCCTGTATTCAGGTGATAGTTTCCCTACACCTTGTTCAGAGACATTTGCCATTGAAGTCAATAGCATAAATTAGTGTGAAAATACAAGGTTTTGCCCACTACATAAATTAAATCACAACATTTTCTTTGCAATAAACATGGATTTCTCTGAACAGGGGGGAAAAAAACAATCACCAAATTCACAAGGAATACAGCACAAAATATGAAGAAGCAATACTCCAAGCAGCAGATTATATTTATCCTATCAATTAAAAATTGCCAATTTGGGTGCAATCAATTAGCTTAATTTAAAGGAAGGGACAGGAAGAAGCCCTTTGTAGAACCTTTCTTCTCATGCATGGTATCCATCCAAATTTCCTCAAATAATCCTGACTTCAGAGTCAAAAACTCTCCAAGTACAAACATGGACCTACACACTCCCTCTCTTTCTCAACACACACACACACTGCCTTCTCTTCCTCCTTCTGCAGGAGAGACCATAACATTATGCCAGGCACATTTTAGACCATTCTGCCCATGAAAGAGCCTGGAGGACTACTATAATTGGCCAAACCTCTTACACTACATGCCAGATGGTGAAGCATGATTCATCACTCTGCAGTGGTTCCCAATTGTGTTAGTCCCGTACCCCTTCAAAACATTCAACCTCCAGCTGTGTACCCCCTCTAGCACCAGGGTCAGCGCACTCAAATGTTGTTTTTTTTGCCATCATTGTAAGCCTGCCACACACACACTCTATACGATACATTTATTAACTTCTTATGGCTGCAGGGGCAGTATTGAGTAGCTTGGATGAAAGGTGCAGAGGTGCCCAGAGTAAACGGCCTGCTCCTCAGTCATAGTTGCTAATATATGCATATTATTATTAGTATTGGATAGAAAACACTCCGAAGTTTCTAAAACTGTTTGAATTATGTCTGTGAGTATAGCAGAACTCATATGGCAGGCAAAAACCTAAGAAGTTCCACTTCCTGTTTGGATTTTTTCTGAGGCTGGTAGATTTTCAACCAAGCTCCCATTGAATTTACAGCAAGATATGGATGAGTTGACTGTCAACAGTCAATAGAACTTTGTCTGATGACTCTACTGTGAAGGGGGGCCGAAGGAGACAGGAATGAGTAACCACTGCCATGAGGTGACCACGCGCGTTCACGAGAGAGGCAGCTCCGTTCCATCGCTCAACTGAAGTCAATGTAATTCTCCGGTTGGAACGTTATTCAAGATGTATGTTAACAACATTCTAAAGATTGATTCAATACATTGTTTGACATGTTTCTACTGACTGTTACGGAACTTTTGGACATTGTCACAATGTCGTGAACGCGCTTTGTGACTTTGGAATTGTTTACCAAACACGTTAACCAAAGTAGCTAATTGGACATAAATAACGGACATTATCGAACAAATCAAGCATTTATTGTGGACCTGGGATTCCTGGGAGTGCATTGTGATGAAGATCAAAGGTAAGGGAATATCTATCATGTAATTTATGGTTTCTGTTGACTCCAACATGGAGGCTAATTTGACTATTGTTCTGAGCTCCGTCTCAGATTATTGCATGGTTTGCAATAATTCATCCCCAGAAGATAAGATATGCATATTATTAGTATATTTGGATAGAAAACACTCTGAAGTTTCTAAAACTATTTGAATCATGTCTGTGAGTATAACATAACTTATTTAGCAGGCGAAACCCCGAGGACAAACCATTCAGATTTTTTTTAGGTCACTGTCTTTTCAATTAGATTTCATTGGGAAACCAGATTTCTAAGCAAATTGCTTGCAGTTCCTACAGATTCCACTAGATATCAACAGTCATGAGAAATAGGTTGACGTTATTCCTTTGTGTAATGAAGAAATACGGCCATCTTGAAGTCAGGGCACTCCAGGTGTCCTGTACATGCGCTTCAATCAAACAGAAGGCATGCAACATTTCATTTTAATCCTGTATTGAACACAGATCATCCCGTCTTAAATTTTATCGATTATTTACATTAAAAAATACCTAAAGTTATATTACAAAAGTAGTTTGACATTTTTTGGCAAAGTTTACAGGTAACCTTTGAGATATTGTGTCGTCACGTTTGAGCAAGTTGGAACCGGTGTTTTTCTGGATCAAACGCACCAAATAAATGGACATTTTGGATATATATCGATGGAATTAATCGAACAAAAGGACCATTGTGATGTTTATGGAACATATTGGAGTGCCAACAACAGAAGCTCGTCAAAGGTAAGGCATGAATTATATTTTTATTTCTGCATTTTGTGTCGCGCCTGCTGGGTTGAAATGTTCTCTCTTTTGTTTACTATAAGTGCTATGCTCAGATAATAGCATCGTATGCTTTCGCTGAAAAGCCTATTTAAATTCTGACATGTTGGCTGGATTCACAACCAGTGTAGCTTTAATTTGGTATCTTTCATGTGTGATTTAATGAACGTTTAATTTTATAGTAATTTTCATAGTAAATAATTTGAATTTGGTGCTCTGCATTTTCTCAGGCATTTTGCCAAGTGATACAGTAGCGTCTTGCCTAAACTCAGATTTTTGGATATAAATATGAACTTTACCGAACAAAAAATACATGTATTGTGTAACATGAAGTCCTATGAGTGTCATCTGATGAAGATTATCAAAGGTTAGTGACAAATTTTATCTCTATTTCTGCTTTTTGTTAATGCTCTCTAATGCTGTCTTTTTCTGTGACTTGGCTCATACCTAACATAATTGTTTGGTGTGCTTTCGTCGTAAAACCTTTTTGAAATCGGACACTTTGGCTGGATTTCCAACAGGTGTAGCTTTAAAATGGTGTAAGATACTCATATGCTTGAGGAATTTAAATTATGGGATTTCTGTTGTTTTGAATTTGGCGCCCTGCAGTTTCACTGGCTGTTGACGAGGTGGGACGGTACCGTCCCACATACCCTAGAGAGGTTAAGGAGAGGTATATCTATAATTCCATGTGTATAATTTGTATTATCATCTACATTTATGATGAGTATTTCTGTTGAAACGATGTGGCTATGCAAAATCACTGGATGTTTTTGGAACTAGTGAATGTAACGCGCCAATGTAAACTCAGATTTTTTTATATAAATATGAACTTTATCAAACAAAATATGCATGTATTGTGTAACATGAAGTCCTATGAGTGTCATCTGATGAAGATTATCAAAGGTTAGTGACTAATTTTATCTCTATTTCTGCTTTTTGTGACTGCTATCTTTCGCTGGAAAAATGGCTGTGCTTATTGTGGTTTGGTGTGACCTAACATAATCGTTTGTAGTGCTTTCGCTGAAAAGCATATTTGAAATCGGACACTTTGGTGGGATTAACAACAAGATTACCTTTAAAATGGTATGACACATGCATGTCTGAGGAATTTAAATTATGAGATTTCTGTTTTTTGAATTTGGCGCCCTGCACTTTCACTGGCTGTTGTCATATCGATCCCGTTACCGGGATTGCAGCCATATGAATTAAACAAGAATGAGTGGGAGTTGTCACAACCCAGCTTGTGGGAAGTGACAGAGCTCTTATAGGACCAAGGCACAAATAATAAACAATATTTTTGCTCGTTATTTAGACATCTTACATATAAAACCTTATTTCTTAATCAAAAATTGTGAATAAATGAAAAGGGTTTGCTTGAAAGAATGCACATAACTCTGCAATGTTGGGTTGTATTGGAGAGAGTCTGTCAAAACATTTTACACACACAGTCTGTGCCTTTATTTAGTTTTCATGCTAGTGAGGGCTGAGAATCCATGCTCACATAGGTACGTGTTTGCAAAGGGCATCAGTCTCTTAACAGCGCGATTTGCCAAGGCAAGAAACTCTGAGCGCAGGTTCTGATTAAATTCAATTTTCACAGAACCGCTTGTTGCAATTTCAATGAGGCTCTCTTGTTCAGATATCGTTAAGTGGACTGGAGGCAGGAGATAAAAAGGATAATGAATCCAGTTGTTTGTGCCGTCCGTTTCGGGAAAGTACCTGCGTAATTGCAAAAAATGAAAACTTTAAGCTCGTCTCAATTTAAAAAAAACGTGTCAATACTTTGCCGCTTGATAACCAGCGCATTTCTGTATGTTGTAAAAGCGTTACATGGTCGCTGCCCATATCATTGCATAATGCAGAAAATACATGTGTATTCAGGGACCTTGCTTTACAAAGTTAACCATTTTCACTGTAGTGTCCAAACCGTCTTTCAAGCTGTCAGGCATTCCCTTGGAAGCAAAAGCCTCTCGGTGGATGCTGCAGTGTATCCAAGTGGTGTCAGGAGAAACTGCTTGCATGCGCGTTACCACTCCACTATGTCTCCCTATTTTGGCTTTTGCGCCATCACTACAGATACCAACACATCTTGACCACCAAAGTCCATTTGATGTCACAAAGCTGTCCAGAACTTTAAAAATATCCTCTCATGTTGTCCTGGTTTCCTGTGGTTTGCAGAAGAGGATGTCTTCCTTAATTGACACCCCATAAACATAAGACATACCAGGAGCTGTGCCAGGTCCGTCACGTCTGTTGACTCATCCCCCAGCATTGTCCCAGCCATATCCACAGCAGCAGGAATAAATAAGTCATCCACAATAGTATGGGGCTTGCCTGTCCTAGCCACTCGGTGGCTCACCATATAAGACGCTTCTAGCCACTTCTTATTAAAATGGTATCTGTTGCTTTTATACATGTCTTACTACTTGAAAGTCGTCTTTATTCTCGCTCAAAAAAACTCTGTTGACTTATTTTTCAAATTGTCATGTTTCGTTTCTAAATGTCTGCGTAAGAGTGAAGGTTTCCCGCAAGAGAGTAATGGTTAATGTGATTGGATGTTAATTATATGACTAGGTTACCTTTATTTGACATTGTTTAATTTTGGCAGTAAAACGAGACTACTCAGATGAGAAAAAAACCTCGCCCAAATGTATAGCCCCATTGGAAAATATAAATGTACTATTTGAAAATGTGAAAATGTGAATATTTTATAATATTTTTTTTTTTTAATGTAAATCACATTTTTCTTTGGCGTACCCCAAATTATTTGACGGCAATACCTGCTCTAGAGAATGCATTTCCACTGCTCCAGAGTCCAATGGTGGCGAGCTTAACACAACTACAGCAAATGCTTGGCATTGCGCATGGTGATCTTAGGCTTGTGTGCGGCTGGTCGGCCATGGAAACCCATTTCATGAAACTCCTGACGAACTGTTCTTGTACTGACTTTGCTTCCAGAGGCAGTTTGGAACTCAGTAGTGAGTGTTGCAACCAAGGACAGACGCTACACGCTTCAGCACTCTGTGGTCCCATTCTGTGCGCTTGTGTGGCCTACCACTACATGATTGAGCCGTTGTTGCTCCTAAACATTTGTGACCCGTTTCAGGAAACTAGGCGTATGTCACGGGTCACTACTTCACAGGAGAGCCGTTTGAACGTAAACTTTCATCAAAATGCATTTTTTGGGGGGCAGAAATGCCTTCTCGAACATGTGAACTTTCATGTGCCTTAATAACAAACTTGTTTGCCGTCTGGAAATACAAATACTATTTTTTAAATTACGAGCTTAGTTGGTTTAGCCAAAGAAAAAGTTAGCAACCTTCCTGCTAGCCATGATGCCGAGAGACGAGTTTGGATTGGTCTGCCATATAACACGTTTCTGTCTATTTGATCTGGTCACCATGTCTCTAGGTAATCCTGTCTAATACTGCTTTTTTAATGTATCATGTATTAAAGCTGCAGAAGTGTTGCTCTCCACTTTCTGGAGGACTGAGTTTTAAAAATCAGTGGAATTTTAGTATGACAGCTAAGGAGATGGAGAAAACACCTGTCTCCGGTTTACATCTTCAAACTAAGGACAACCATGGCATCTGACAGGATATGCTTCCAACTGTGAATGATGTATGCCGGTAGGATAGTTTAGCTAGCTACATTTTCAGATATTACAAGTTTCTAATTTTGACAGAAAGAGACAATTGCTTGGCTAGCTATAGCCTAATGTTAGCTAGATAACATTGAACCTGGTTGGCTGGGTACCTGCAGATTCATGCAGAGTAATAATGTCATGAGTTGGGATTATGGTTCATTGTTTACCTAGCTACATGTCTTAACAAAAGACTCCACTATGCAAGTAACCATTTCGGGTGCGTTCGTAAATTCAGTCTGGCCATCTACTCCGATTTCAGAGCACTCTCATCTGAGTGTGCCAGTGTGGAGTATAACTGATGAATTTATCAACACTCAACACCCGTTGAATATGTCCGGTGTCAGTAAACGTCGGCAAGAAAGCCTAATTAAATTGTTGCCAGCAGCAGTTCATCACCAACACTCTGGATAACATGAAAACAGCCGAACCAGCTCTGCTAGAGTGAGTAAAATGGTCAGAGTGGGGTGTTCTCTCATTATGTGTCTGGAAGTAGCTAGCAAGCGAGCCAATGTTAGCCAGTTAGCTTGGGTGCCTGAGTGCCGTTGTGAGGTCAGAACATTCGGATCAACCCTACTCATCGGCCAGAGCATCGGTGTGCACGCTGAATGGTCCGAGAGCGACACGTTGTGATTTTACAAACCGACAATCTGACAGCACAGTTGCAGTCACCAACACTCTGGATAATGTAAAAGTCTAACCAGCTCTGCCAGGGCGCGTAATGTTCAGTGAGCTATTCTGTCATTTGTGTCTGGAAGTAGCTAGAAAGTGAATTTGGGTGCTTGATTTGTTAGAGCAGAACGCTCAGATCAACCCTTAAAGAGATCGGTGGGGCTAACGCTTAAAAGGGTGTGAACGATGTTGAGTTGGTGGGGACAAAGAAAAGGCTCTCCAGTAGTAGTACCAAAAGACTCAAAAGCAATTTTCTCAAAAGTAAGTTTACAAGTTAATCAACTTTCAAAGCAAAAGTACTTTCCCATAGTTCCAACTGTAGTGTATGATATAGCATTTTGTAGCTCTGTGTCTCTACTTTTATCCAATGTAAAAACACAATTTCACATTTTGCTACATAAGACCGATTTTGAGTCGGTCAGTCACATTTCCACTTCACAATAACAGCACTTACCGTTGACCAGGGCAGCTTTAGCAGGGCAGAAATTTGACAAACTGACTTGTTGGAAAGGGGGCGTCCTATGACGGTGCCACATTGAAAGTCAGAGCTCTTCAGTAAGGGCCATTCTACTGCCAATTTTTGTCTACGGAGATTGCATGGCTGTGTGCTCAATTGTATACACCTGTCAGCAACGGGTGTGGCTGAAATAGTCGGTTCCACTAATTTGATGGGGTGTCCACGTACACTACACGGACAAAAGTATAATTCTCCTTTTCTCATCCAGTCCCCCTCGCTCTCTACCTGAAAGGGCCCTTAATCCCTGTATTCTCAAATCTGTCAAAAGTTAAGTGCATTTGATTGGTTCCAGCTCTTTTAAAGCGTTTCAAAAGGATTATTTCAATTGAACAGATGTGATAGTTTGTCCCTATAGTGGAAAAAGGTCATTCAATGCATCTTATCTGTGAAAAAGGTGGTTTATCCTTTTACGTATGGTTGGTCCTCTGCAGTTCACACGCTCAACAGTTCGTATTGAAGCATGAAGAGGAATGACAGATTCACTGAGAGAAAATATCTAGTAGAGAAATGTGCTTTAGCCTGTAAAATAGCAACACATTCAACACAACACCACTGGGCACACAGCATCGGAGATGGACAGAAGAGAACAGAAATAGAAAACGATTACCACTCTAATCACCTGGATTAATCAAACGTATAATTAATATGTATGTCTCTCCATGAAATTACTCCATAAACGTTTGCCTTTTAGGCTACACTACGCTGCCCGTATAGTAGAACTGGGTGGGCTGCAAGCGCCCCAGACAAAAAATCGAAGGAGATATGAAGGATGAACAGAAACATTCGCAATGTTGTGATTATCCTTTCGACCTAAAGTAGTTTGTTTGGGCAAAGTTTCACAGTAAACGCAATAAAATTAGCAAAGGCTGCAGTTGACTCATTCCGCCCAGATGTGAAAACGTTGCATCAAGGAATAAACATTACACAGACGCGTCAAATGGGCACGCGCTGTTTGTTGTGGAGCGCGGCGCTGTTGAATTTATATATGCGTGGATCTTTAAATTCTATGAGTATCAAACATTGGCTAAATTCCAATAGTTCTGCCACACGCTAGACATGATTAGCTTTTCTCAATCTACCAATGTATTGGCTATTTGTCCACAGAAGTTCCAGCATAATAATAAATAAAAAATAAGCCAAATGCCAACGCACAAAATGACTTCTCTTCAAAACCGAAAAAACAAAACGCAAAGAAATATTGAGCAGAATAAAAATATATATATATTAAAAAAATACAATTAATGTGTTTGGCTACTTACAGGCAGTGTAAAAGCGACCACAATCCGAAGAGTAGTTGCCCTTTCACTTGTATTTGAAAAGCAGCACGATATTCAAATCGCGACAGTACTGTTCAGGTTTGCAAAGGAGTGGAGAATGAGACGTGTGAAGCTAGCCGCAATAAGTATTAGACACAATAGTGGAACTTTCGGTGTGCCTTCAAAATAAAGGTGCCGCATTGAAAGTCATTCAAACGTATTAAAATAATGGAATCCTTCCATATCTGCAATAGATCATGCTAAACAAGGTCGGGAATGTTGATATATACATTTAACAAAAGACTATTAGACTTTGGAATTGTATTGGGGGCATACTTACAGTCTATGCATTGTAAACAAATTCCACTGTTTATATCCATTTTTGTCACATTCAATGGGGACTTTTATTTTACAGGCAAAACAAAAATTCCACTATTGTGGCTAATCCTTATTGTGGCTTTCTTCTCACATGTCAGACGGATCTTGGCTTTAACGTAATGCAAAGTACGCACAACAGAGCGCAGCTGTCATTACCGTAATATGTAGAGTACTCTTTGCAGATTAGAGTTTTTAATTATAGGCCCTCTGTTATTTTGATGGGGGAAAAAATCAATACAAACATATTGCTATGTTATTTATTAGGGAATAAATTTGACATGTGTGTAGCCAGTGTTGTGTTCTAGAACACCTAAAGCGAGACCGATTCAAGACCAAGACCGGAGCAAATCGAGTCCAAGTCAAGACCAAGGCCAGAGGGGGTCCGAGACCGAGTCAAGACCAGGAAAATGTGAGTCCAATTCAAGACCATGATTGTAATTTTGTCAAATCACCACCATAATAAGAGTTCAAAATATCCAGAAGCTAGATAAAGGCATCTGACATTCAACTGTATTAGGGCAAAATTTTAGCTTGGAATCAACCAATCACATTGCTATTGTTGGCCATCTCTTTGAAAATAACTTGTGTGTGAAACATTGTTGCATTTAAAGTGGAACTGAAAGCATCTTAGCAACTTGACATGCTAAAATATGTTCATAAACACCCCCCAGGAAGAATATGGCAATAAAAAAAAAAAAATTCTGACAAGTGACCACTTAGATATGGTAATTTTTACGTTTTCATAAATTCTTAGAATGTTTGGGAGTTAGGTATAGTAAGGCATGTGAAAATTCTATAGCAATATAGAGTAGGAAAGCGGCCGTGCATTTGGACAATTAACAGATAAATTAACAGCAAATAAAACATGAAACATCTGTCTTGTCCAGGACTGGAGTCTACACAGACCAGTGCGCTGTAGCCAATCAAAGCTACAGTAGGCACATATCCAAACAAGCGACTTTAGATCATTAGAACGCATTCGCCAGAAGCCACAAAATACACCTGAATGGACTTCTGCAAATATGTAAACACCACAGGAGTCCTCTTACATTTGATAACTTTATAATCCTATTGATGAAACAACCATGAAAAGGTAGGCTCTCTCGCCCCTAGTTAAGCACATTATTTATGTAACCTTTATTTAACTAGGCAAGTTAGTTAAGAACAAATTTTGATTTACAGTGACGACCTACCGGGGAACAGTGGGTTAACTGCCTTGTTCATGGGCAGACAACAGATTTTTACTTTGTCAGCTTTGGGATTCGATCCAGCAACCTTTCGGTTACTGGCACAATGGTCTAATCCCGAGGTAAAGACAGTTTCAGGTTGGATATTTGATGGATATTTGCCTGTAGTTTTCCTTACATCCACCAACAGCAGTTAGGGACCGTCAACATAGTGACAAATCACATTTTTCAATTTTCAATAGCTCTTTAACCATTATTCCTAAAATGTTCAAAACTGGCTCTAGCTAAACCCGATGGCATAGACACACATTGCACACAATTGTTGTCGATTTACATCTCACACTATTTAAAATTATTTATTTAAAATGTTTTCATTTCAATAGCTCATTGTAAAATCGTGAGAGATGAAAACTGACAAACTAAAGGGTGTGCAATGTGTAGGTCCACTGAGTGTACATTCTGAACCTTGTTTGAGGTCAGTAGGCCATATGACCAAGGAGCTATTGAAATTTGAAAGTTTGAAAAATGTATGCATAATCGTGTGAGATGAAAAGGACAAACAAAAGGGTGTGCATACAGAAGGGTAGTCAGTGGACATTCTGAACCTTGATTGAGTCCAGTAGCTCACATGACCAAGAAGCTATTGAAATTAGAAAGTTTGAAAAATTCAATGTAAAAATGTGTGAGATGAAAATTGACAAACAAAAGGGTGTGCAATGTGTAGGCCTACTGAGTGTACACTCTGAACCGTGTTTGAGGTCAGTAGGTCACATGACCAAGGAGCTATTGAAATTTGAATGTAAAAAAAGTAACTCAAAAAAGTCCCTAACTAATTCAAGTGGTTTGAAAGCTATTGAGGTATAAATCCTGTTATGGCTGCAGCCCGACACCGGTACACCTATGACAACATCCAGCTCAAGTGCAGGGCGCGAAATTCAAAATCTATTTTTTTTTTATATTTAACTTTCACACATTAACAAGTCCAATACAGCATTTGAAAGATAAACATCTTGTGAATCCAGCCAACATGTCCGATTTTTTAAATGTTTTACAGAGAAAACACCACATATATTTATGTTAGCTCACCACCAAATAAAAAAGAGGACAGACATTTTTCACAGCACAAGTAGGATGCAAGTAGCATGCACAAGCCAACCTAACTAACCTAGAACCAACCTAAATAACCTAGAAAAAACTACCTCAGATGACAGTCCTATAACATGTTACACAATAAATCTATGTTTTGTTAAAAAAATGTGCATATTTTAGCTATAAATCAGTTTTACATTACTGCTACCATCATAGCTACAGTCAGAAATCGCACGGGAGTAGCCAGAGAAAATACAGACACCAACGTCAACTACTAATTACACATCATAAAACATTTCAGAAAAATATATGGTGGATAGCTAATGAAAGACAAAGATCTTGTGAATACAGCCAATATTTCCGATTTTTGAAGTGTTTTACAGCGAAAACACAATATATCGTTATATTAGCTTACTACAGTAGCTAGCACACAGCAGCATTGATTCTAGTCAAACGGTAGCGATAGCACAGTTCGACAGATATATGAAAAAGCATCCCAAATTGGGTCCTTATCTTTGTTGATCTTCCATCAGAATATTCTCCAAGGGGTCCTTTGTTCAGAACCGTCTTTATTTGGATCCAGAACGAAAGATTTCCCTCTTGAATTAGCAAGCACACTGGCCGTGCGGCGCTAACCTCTCCTTCTTGACAAAATTCTTGCGTCGCATCACGTCTAAAGTCCAGAATAAATTTCAATAATATAATTAAACTATATTGAAAAAACATACTTTAGGATGATATTGTGACATGTATCAAATAAAATCGAAGCCAGAGATCATATTCACCTTTAACGAGGGTTTTCCAGGAGCCGAGTCCAGGTCCAACTTCGCGCCCAGGAAAAAAAATAAAGTGCGCACATCTCACTCCAAGAGGTTGTGTTCAATCCCAGGACGAGATAATCAAGTCATTTATGCTCTCACTTCCGCATGACACCCAGGGGAAGGCGTATGACGTGTTTCTACAGTCCTAAGTGACATGCCCTTTTATAGACAAGCTCTTGAAGAGAGACATCGATTTTGGAAATCTCACTTCCGGATAGGAAATGGGCTGTAAAAAGAGTTCTGTTCCACTTAGAGAAATAATTCAAACGGTTTTAGAAACTAGAGACTGTTTTCTATCCAATAGTAATAATAATATGCATATTGTACGAGCAAGAATTGAGTAAGAGGCCGTTTGAAAATGGGCACCTTTTTCCAGTTTTTCAATACGCCCCCTGCAGCCATAACAAGTTAAAAGCGCGAATATCTGTTGAATATCCAACCTGAAGCTGTCTTTACCTTTGTCGCTCTAACCACTAGGCTACCTGCCGCACTTAAACAACAAGATCAACAACTGATGCTAGCCAGAGCAAGATGAGCAAAAATCTAACAAAGGAACATTAGATAAACCCTCTCAACTTTTTCAGCTAAAAATTGCACTGATAAACGATGGGGCCTCCTCATCCTTCTGCAGCTTGCCTGCCTGTCCCAATCAATCACCGAAGCTAAATGGTTAAGGTTGGCTAGCTTATTAGCTATATACTTCCAGACATAAATGAGAGAACACCTCTGAACATTTTACTCGTCATAGCAGAGCTGGTTAGGCTGTTTACATGTTATCTAGAGCCTTCTTACAACTATGACTTTTTTGTCTATGTTTACTGACACCGGTCATATTCAACGTGTGCTGTGTGTTTGTGAACGCTCTGGCACACTCAGATGAGAGCGCTCTGAAATCGGAGTAGATTGCCAGAGTGAATGTGAGATATGGTAACTGGGTAACAGTCGTTCAAGTTCTTGCTAGCTAACCAAATGACACCTGCATCTCTAGCTGTGTATAGCCAGTGCAAAACGATCCCTCACCCACTCCACCAATGGCATGACATCCTCCAAGCAGCTACAGTAGCCATCTATCCAGCTAACATTTGGCTCTGTAATTTGCTTGCTACATAAATAGATACGCTAGCCTATTAGCCGTTTGTCTCATATCTGCAAAGTAGCTAAAACACTGTCAGTTACACTTTAAACTTTAGGTCACCGGTTACTTTGTGTGCTAAACGTTAAATATTTTTTTGCAATGGGAAGTAATAGTTGTACATTTCGATAGGGAAATGCTTAATGGTTGTGTTTTTGTATTCTCATGATTGGGACCTACTGGCTTATTGTGTCAGAGTTTATGGACTGCTTATACTTTAACATCATGCTGTATGTGACTGCTGTCTTTCCATCGGCCCTATGCAGTGGTGTAGTGATGCCTGGAGAAGTGAATATACTCAAATGTTGCCAAAAGGTTCCCAGCCTAGCGAAGGAAAGGAACCCTGTATGAATAATCATATTTCCTATAGATTGATTGTGAGAGTGAAAATCTGAAAACACTTTTTTTAAATAGAAAAATAATTAAAAATGTGATGGTCTAAGTCCACAACAATGCTTAAATCACATCAATCTGATTGGGTGGGCCTGTCAGGGCCTGGCTCCCCAGTGCGTGGGCCTCTGTCCTCCCAGGCCCATCCATGTCTACGCCCCTGATGCAACCAGCTCACGATGACAATTGTGCATCAAATAGCCTACTAACCAACACTTCGGACTGTACTTTTTCAATACCTGGTTTACATACCCATTGTTGCCTTAATTAGCATTTACTGGTAGATATCATACGTTTAAACGTCTTTCCTACCCTACCGGCTACCGATGTCATTCTTCTGTGAGCTGCTCCATGCCAAAACCAGTTGAGAGCTGCATACTCTTGCTGCCTGCAGATTATATTCTGCTGAAACTAGGCTGTGTGTGCAGTGCGCATGTGAATATATTTCACGTGCTTTGCGATTGTGTAGGTTACTATGTGCATGATTTCTCTATTGTACTACATAATTGATCATCGTATACCTGCACTACTTTGATTCTCATCAGTAGAGATTAAGTAGTGAGTATACTCAATGCCCAACGCGGGAAAAAATGGGTGTATGGCTTATCACTGTGTATACCCTCTAATACACCACAGTTCACTCTCCTACATGAGTGCTCTGGTATTAAGGTTGCTGAAGGCCACCAAAAATGCTGAAATTTTCATCCCCAACTACAACATTTTCCGCAAAGATATAACTGCCAAAGGGGGTGGAGTTACAATCTCCAGCATATACAGCCTGCAGGGTTCTGTCATGCTGTTCAGGTCTATGCCCAAAAAGTTTGAGCTTCTACTTTTTAAAATCCACCTCTCCAGAAACAAGTCTCTCACTGTTGCTGCTTGTTATAGACCCCCCTCAGCCCCCAGCTGTGCCCTGGACACCATATGTGAATTAATTGCCCCCCATTTTCTTCAAAGTTTGTACTGTAAGGTGACATAAACTGGGATTTGCTTAACACCCCGGCCGTCCTACAATCTAAGCTAGATGCCCTCAATCTCACACAAATTATCATGGAACCCACCAGGTACAACCCTAAATCCGTAAACATGGGCACCCTCATAGATATTATCCTGACCAACCTGCCCTCTAAATACACCTCTGCTGTCTTCAACCAGGATCTCAAATATCACTGCCTCATTGCCTGCGTCCGTAATGGGTCCGCAGTCAAACGACCACCCCTCATCACTGTCAAACGCTCCCTAAAACACTTCAGCGAGCAGGCCTTTCTAATCGACCTGGCCCGGGTATCCTGGAAGGATATTGACCTCATTCCGTCAGTAGAGGATGGCTGGTTATTCTTTAAAAGTGCTTTCCTCACCATCTTAAATAAGCATAACCCATTCAAAAAAATGTAGAACTAAGAACAGATATAGCCCTTGGTTCACTCTAGACCGGACTGCCCTTGACCAGCACAAAAACATCCTGAGGTGTACTATATTAGCATCGAATAGCCCACGTGTTCTGCAACATTTAAGGGAAGTTAGGAACCAATATACACAGGCAGTTAGGAAAGCAAAGGCTAGCTTTTTCAAACTGAAATTTGCATCCTGTAGCACAAACTTCAAATAGTTCTGGGACACTGTAAAGTCCATGGAGAACAAGAGCACCTCCTCCCAGCTGCCCACTGCACTGAGGCTAAGAAACACTGTCACCACCGATAAATCTACGATAATCGAGAATTTCATGAAGCATTTTTCTACGGCTGGCCATGCTTTCCACCTGGCTACCCCTACCCTGGTCAACAGCTCTGCACCTTCCACAGCACCTTGCCCAAGCCCTCCCCCATTTCTCCTTCACCCAAATCCAGATAGCTGTTCTGAAAGAGCAGCAAAATCTGGACCCCTAAAAATCAGCTGGGCAAGACAATCTGGACCTTCTCTTTCTAAAATTGCCCACTGCAATTACTAGCCTGTTCAAACTCTTTCGTATCATCTGAGATCCCCAAAGATGGGAAAGCTGACGCGGTCATCCCCCTCTTCAAAGAGGGAGACACTCTAGATCCCAACTGTTACAGACCTATATCTATCCTACCTTGCCTTTCTAAGGTCGTCGAAAGTCAAGTTAACAAACAGTTCACCAACCATTTCGAATCCCACCGTACCTTCTCCGCTATGCAATCTGGTTTCCGGGCTGGTCATGGGTGCACCTCAGCCACGCTCAAGGTCCTAAACGATATCATAACCGCCATCGATAAAAGACAATACTGTGCAGCCGTATTCATCGACCTGGCCAAGGCTTCCGACTCTGTCAATCACCGCATTCTTATCGACAGACTCAACAGCCTTGGTTTCTCAAGTGACTGCCTCGCCTGGTTCACCAACTACTTCTCAGAGTTCAGTGTGTCAAATCGGAGGGCCTGTTGTCCGGACGCTAATAACAAATCCTCCACATATTGTACCAACACAGAACCTACAATTGACACCCTTTTAACGATTGTTTCAATGCAAAATTATACCACGTGGGACTATTTGAAAATCCCATCGGTACTCTACTAAAAGTCAGGTAAAACATGATCTAATACGTCTTCCATCACATAGAAACTGTAATCTCTATGAACCACTTATCGATTGAACAGAAACTATACACCGCTAGGTAAAAGTTCCATTCTTGCTAACCTCAAAACGATTAGTTGTTGCTCTTTTGAAAAAGATGCAAGCTCTTGTATAGCTGCATTTCCTGCTAATGCACTAGGTTCCAGTATCACCTTACACTCATTCTTCCAATGCCCGATGGCTCCCTGTTTTAGATGTGGGACTATCTCCTTACGTTTTTATGTTTTTTTTGCTACGTTTCATAGTTTTATCCTGGCCATTGAAACTATAGTTAGTGATTTCCTCTATGGCTCTACTAACCCTTTCGCACATCTGCGAGGCGAGCGGAGTCACATTCCACTCTCAAAATATTGTCTCGAATTAAATCTACTACTCCCGCAATTATCGTTTTGATCACAGGGTTCAACCCCGCCATCAAAAGCAGAAGCGCAAATTTTATCAATACACTCCCGTTCCGAGGTCTTCTGTAGTAAAATACTGGTGTAACACTTTCTGGGTTTATCGTTATGCATTTTCTGTTGATAGAATGCTGACATCAAAACGCTGATATATTGAGCTTTTGATTCTGGTTTCATGTCTTTGTGCCAATTCATAATTGCCTCCCTGAATTCTTTATTTCATTTGAATTCACCGTCAGCAGGAAAATGTTGTCCATTTTTGTCTTATTTGCTACATTTTTCCCATATTTCAGCCGAATCGGTAGAATGCTCGTGCGCTTCTTTTAGTGCCTCCATGGCTTTATTAAATTCCGCTATCTCTATATTAAAGGGAGAAACGGGTCCGTTTGTCGCCATATCACTAGTTATTATTCCCTAAACACTCCCGACGGTGTTCAGGGTGTTTTAGATCTCTTCAATCCCGTCTATAATACACACCTTCTATTAACTATTTTCTAAGATAGCACTACACACTTCCCCGGATAATAATTAATTGGTCACGGCACTTAATACTTTGTATTAGAACCTATACTCTAGTGTCTGCAAATGTATTACTGGAGAATACGGACAGAACATTATGTCCTTTTCCAATACTTCCTCAAATATCACTATTATTTATAACCCACATCATCTCTCACTGCGCCCTCTCCTCATAGGACATAAACCAACCTCTCTCCATATTGATACTGCTACTACAGGTAAATCAAACAGTGTTCGAATATCCTATCTTTTCTTTTAATTTTTTAACTCACTATCTTCTAGAACTCTCGTCTTAAAACTCACTGCAACGGGGACTTTTTAAAGATCTCGCAGCGGAATACCACCACTAGGGACCTGTCCTTAAAGGAACCTACCCTTCACGTATATTAGCCTGGCTCTCGCAGAGAAAAACCTCCACTAGGGACCCATCCTTAAAAGGAACCTACCCTTCACTTATGTTAGCCTGGCTCTTATATTTTTATCTGGATCTCGCAGAGGAAAAACCTCCACTGGGACCTATCCTTATGGAACCTACCCTACACCATATATTTATGACCCGTCGTTTACAAAATGGGCCTATAGAACTAAACTTAGGCTCTCCAAGTCCGTATCCCATAATTAGTTCAGCCAACGATTCTCATCTCCCCAAGTGTCAAAATGAGTGGAAACAGATATAGGAACTAGCCTACCTACTTCGTTGCCAGCTCTGCTCCACTGATCTGGACTCTTTGGTTTGACTACAAATCGTGGTGAACTCCTGGCTAGCGCTCCATCTGTTAGGTTCTTATTTTTCAGAGTAAATAACCCACGGACACTAGAGAAGCTTTAACCAAGTTTAATTCTTCCCAAAGGTTCTGTACAGCTGTAATCAGACAACCCAACATTTATCCCATCCAGATATTTATATCCCACTTATTAAGACACTCCCTCTCTCCAATCCTTACAGTTTATGCCCAACAGGAAGAGGGTAACCAGATACTAAACCCTGATTACTCCCTTAAGGGGAACTGACCTCACCCCTCATTTGCTGACCTCAACCCCTCCTTCACATAATCCACAGATATCCATCTGTCTTCCCTATATCAACACGTCGCTCTCCTCTCCTCCATCAAACACATTCCAAAGCCTTCTGGCTTTCTACAGAGAACCCTTAACTTTCTCCTTTGATTCTATGCTTCTTCTCTATCATTTATTTAATATCTCAATGTTCAAAATGTTGAACCCAACAGTAGCCTACTATTTCATTAGAAATTCAATTTTCAAATGAGTGACTGTCTGTGTGTTTCATGCTGTGAGTCTTTGTTTATGTCTGTGTAGTTTTACAGAACACACTGCCAGCTGCATGAGCGTCTCCCATCACTTATTTAACTTCTTATTTGGTTTTAGTGATACACAAGAAATGTGGGTTAGGGATGGCGTGGGTGTTTGTTATGTGGGAAAAGAGTGTACTTTATCTTCAGAAGAACCCTGATAAAGGCAGCTTGCCATCTAAACTGTATTGCATCAGAGCGATAGGGTGTGCGGTGCCTGTGCACCTACCTCTTAAAGCTGTACACCACCAGGGTACAAAGATTGTCTTAGGGTCATTTTTGACCCGGAAGTTCTAAAATCATTTACAAACCACAAAGACACACACACACAATGAGAAATTGAGATTATGTGTGCTACTGATTGAACTGATTGACAAAACTAAAACTTTCTTGTGCACGTGCAGCATCTCCCCTCCACGACCCCACGATTCAAGTTTACAAACAAAATAAACATAATTTCAGACAAATAAACAAACTTTCAGACAAAATAAACATTTCTTGAAAGCATTGTTTACTAATGGGCAATGCAGTCAGAGGCTATAAAAGGTGCTGCAGATGACAGTCCCCCCAGTTCTCTCTTTGCTGAAGCCATGACTGCACGTTTCAGTGCCCAACAGGTCGTAGATCTGATTTTTTCAGATGTCCAGGAGGAACAAGAGAACAATGATTTAGAAGAGGAGGTATCTGAAGAGGAAGATGGGGAAGAAATCCCCCAAGCTGAAAGAGAGACATTTTTGTCAAAGAACATTAAAATAATATGGTCCTTGTCACCATATGACAACCAGGGCAGGATGGTAGCACAAAATGTCATAAGGCCCACAAGACATGCAGTTGCCCATGCCCAGGACAAAGCCTTTTAACATTCTACATGTTCATCACACCAGCCATTGAAAACAATCATCCCGGAGATGATACATTTATGGCATCAAGATATGGGTGGCCTGTGATGCACAATCCAGCTACGCTTGGAAGATGCAAGTCTACACAGGGAATCCAACCAGTGGAGGCCTGGAGAAGAACCAGGGGATGCGGGTTGTGCTTGATGTGACAGATGGCCTGAGGGGGCACAATGTCAAGTGTGACAATTTCTTCACCTCTTATGAACTCAGCCAGCAGCTCCTGAAGAGGAAGATCACCATGGCTGGCACAGTTAGAAAGAACAAGCCTGAGTTCCCCCCTGCACTCCTCGCAACAAGGGGGAGAGAGGCCTTCTCATCAAAGTTTGTCTTCACCCCCACCACCACTCTATTTCTTACCTCCCAAAGAGGAACGAGAATGTGGTCCTCCTGAGCACACTGCACAAAACGGCTGAGATCAGTGATCGTGAGGACAGGAAGCCAGCCATCATCTTGGACTACAACCACAACAAAGGAGGCGTGGACAACCTGAACAAGGTGATTTGAACTTACAGCTGCAGGAGGATGACTGCCCGCTGGCCCCTGGTCATCTTCCATAACATCATTGATGTGTCCTCATATAAGGCATTCGTGATATGGAACAAGATCAACCCTACCTGGATGCCTGATAAGCGGAACAAGAGGAGGGTGTTCCAGGAGCAGCTGGGAAAGGCACTTGTAACCCCACACATTCAAAGAAGGGAGCTCCTCCCCCGCACAGCAGCCTCTGCAGCGCTTGTGAAAGCTGTTCAGGGGGCTGAATCTTGTCCTGATCCACCTGAGGCTGCAGCTGGGACAGGCAAGAGGAGATGCCAATTCTGCCCCCCTAAAGAAGGACTGTAAAACAAACACTATGTGCTGCAGATGTGAGAAATACATCTGCAAACAGTCGCATACTGTCCTACATGTGCTAATTAGAGTTGATTGATTTATGTTCTTCACATTTTTGTTTTGTATCTATTATCTTGTTTTATTCTTATTTATTGTTATTGTTTATAGACCTTGTGTGTGGTGGCAATGGTTAAAAAAATATGGGAGAAGACTAGTATTCTGTAGTTGAATTCCTCATTGTACTGTATATAAGAATATATCACTATGTTGCCAAGATAGTTCAAGACTTTCC
Source organism: Salvelinus sp. IW2-2015 (assembly GCF_002910315.2). Taxonomy (NCBI): domain Eukaryota; kingdom Metazoa; phylum Chordata; class Actinopteri; order Salmoniformes; family Salmonidae; genus Salvelinus; species Salvelinus sp. IW2-2015. The sequence goes on from NC_036866.1 coordinate 49,511,397, forward strand.
CTTCAGTAAAATGCATTCAAAACTACATTTCTGCTACTTTCTTAGGATATACAAGTGCCATCTCTTGCTAAAAAAAATTGTTTACACCTATGCAGTACCTTTAGCAAAAAACAATAAATAATAATAAATACTTTAGTAAAGAAAACAATTGTGACAGGTGTGTTGTAATAAAAACGAGTGGTGTCCACTGATTAAATGCAGTCTTTCTGCATTGTGAAGAGGTAAAACCCAGATATTCACAAAGTTTGGGATGTATGACAGGTTGTTTCTTCATGCAAAATAGATTTGGGGTTTAAAATGAAATGAAGTGCTTTATTTTAGGGGTTTAGTGAAGGCATGTCATTTTTTACCCTTAGGTATGTCATTTTTTACCCTTAGGGCAAGGGGAGTATATAGAATGTTAAGACTACACAAGTGATAAGTGACAAGCTACACACTGTTTATCAGTGCAGTGTCCAACATCCTTAGCTAGCTAGCTAGAATTTCATCCCTGTGTTTATCAGTGAAGCTAGCTTGCAGCAGGCAAGCTACAACAAGCTTAAACCCATAGACCCTTTATCAAGTGTATTCGGAAAGCATTCAGACCCCTTCCCTGTTTCCACATTACGTTACAGCCTTATTCTAAAATGGATGAAATAAAAAAAATGTCCTCAATCTACACACAGCGAAAGCAGGATTTTAGAAATGTTGGCAAATGTATAATAAAAAATAAAAAAACATAAGTATTCAGACCCTTTGCTATGAGACTCAAAATTGAGCTCAGGTGCATCCTGTTTCCATTGATCATCCTTGAAATGTTTCTACAACTTGATTGGAGTCCACCTGTGGTAAATTCAATTGATTGGACATGATTAGGTAAAGCACACACCGGTCTATATAAGGTCCCACAGTTGACAGTGCATGTCAGAGCAAAAACCAAGCCAAGAGGTCCAAGCAATTGTCCATAGGCCTCAGAGACAGGATTGTGTCGAGGCACAGATCTGGGGAAGGGTACCAAACAAATGTCTGCAGCGTTGAAGGTCCCCAAAAACATAGTGGCCTCCATCATTCTTAAATGGAAGAAGTTTGGAACCACCAAAACTCTTCCAAGAGCTGGCCGCCCGGCCAAACTGAGCAATCGGGGGAGAAGGGCCTTGGTCAGGGATGTGACCAAGAACGCGATGGTGACTGACAGTGCTCCAGAGTTCCTCTGTGGAGATGGGAGGACCTTCCAGACGGACAACCGTATTTGCAGCACTCCAACAATCAGGCCTTTATGGTCGAGTGGCCAGACAGAAACCTCTCCTCAGTAAAAGGCACATGACAACCCGCTTGGAGTTTGTTGACAGTCCTTTAGGTGCCTTTCGGCAAAGAAGATTCTCTGGTCTGATGAAACCAAGACTGAACTCGTTGGCCTACCGTGAAGCATGGAAGTGGTAGCATCATGCTGTGGGGATGTTGCCCAGTGGCAGGGACTGGGAGACTAGTCAGGATCGAGGGAAAGATGAATGCAGCAAAGAGTGATCCTTGATCACAGAGTGATCCTTGATGAAAACCTGCTCTAGAGCGTTCAGGACCTCAGACTGGGGCAAAGGTTCACCATCCAACAGGACAACGACGCTAAGCATACAGCCAAGACAATGCAGGAGTGGCTTCAAGACAAGTCTCTGAATGTCCTTAAATGGCCCAGCCAGAGCCCGAACTTGAAACCGATCGAACATCTCTAGAGAGACCTGAAAATAGCTGTGCAGCGACGCTCCCCATCCAACCTAACGGCGCTTGAGAGGATCTGCAGAGAGGAATGGGAGAAACTCCCCAAATACAGGTGTTCCAAGCTTGTAGTGTCATACCGAAGAAGACAAGGCTGTAATCGCTGACAAAGGTGCTTCAACAAAGTACTGAATAAAGGATTTGAATACTTATGTGAATTTTTAATTTGTAGAAAATTTGCAAAAAAACTGTTTTTGCTTTGTCATCATGGGGTATTGTGTGTAGATTGAGGGTTAAAAGCAATTTCATCCATTTTAGAAAAAGACTGCTGCAGTTGAAGTCAGAAGTTTACATACATTTAGGTTGGAGTCATTAAAACTAGTTTTTCAACCACTCCACAAATTTCTTGTTAACAAACTATAGTTTTGGTAAGTCGGTTAGGACATCAACTTTGTGCATGACACAAGTGATTTTTCCAAACAATTGTTTAGTGATTATTTCACTAATAACTCACTGTATCACAATTCCTGTGGGTCAGAAGTTTACATACACTAAGTTGACTGTGCCTTTAAACAGCTTGGAAAATTCCAGAAAAATGGCATAGATTTAGAAGCTTCTGATAGGCTAATTGACATCATTTGTGTCAATTGGAGGTGTACCTGTGGATGTATTCCAAGGCCTACCTACAAAATCAGTGCCTCTTTGCTTGACATCATGGGAAAATCAGCCAAGACCTCAGAAAAAAGGTCTGGTTCATCCTTGGGAGCAATTTCCAAACCCCTGAAAGTACCACATTCATCTGTACAAACAATAGTACGCAAGTATAAACACCATGGGACCACACAGCCGTCATACTGCTCAGGAAGGAGACGCATTCTGTCTCCTAGAGATGAACGTACTTTGGTGAGAAAAGTGCAAATCATTCCTAGAACAACAGCAAAGGACCTTGTGAAGATGCTGGATAAAACGGGTACAAAATGATCTATATCCACAGTAAAACAAGTCCAATATCGACATAACCTGGAAGGCCGCTCAGCAAGGAAGAAGCCACTGCTCCAAAACCGCCATAAAATAAGCCAGACTACGGTTTGCAACTGCACATGTTGACGAAGATCATACTTTTTGGAGAAATGTCCTCTGGTCTGATGAAACAAAAATTGAACTGCTCAGCCATAATGACCATCGTTATGTTTAGAGGAAAAAGAGGGATGCTTGCAAGCCGAAGAACACCATCCCAACCGTGAAGCATGGGGATGGCACCATCATGTTGTGGGGGTGCTTTGCTGCAGGACGGACTGGTGCACTTCACAAAATATATGGCATCATGAGGAAGGACAATTATGTGGATATATTGAAGCAACATCTCAAGACATCAGTCAGGAAGCTTGGTCGCAAATGAGTCTTCCAAGTGGACAATAACCCCAAGGATACTTCCAAATTTGTGGCAAAATGGCTTAAGGACAATAAAGTCAAGGTATTGGAGTGGCCATCACAAAGCCCTGAAAAAGCGTGTGTGAGCAAGGCCTACAAACCTGACTCCGTTACACCAGCTCTGTCAGGAGGAATGGGCCAAAATTCACCCAACTTATTGTGGGAAGCTTGTGGAAGGCAACCCGAAACGTTTGACCAAAGTTAAACAATTTTAAAGGCAATGCTACCAAATACTAATTGAGTGTATGCAACCTTCTGACCCACTGGGAATGTGATGAAAGAAATAAAAGCTGAAATAAATCATTCTCTCTACTATTATTCTGACATTTCACATTCTTAAAATAAAGTGGTGATCCTAACTGACCTAAGATAGGGAATCTTTACTTGGATTAAATGTCAGGAATTGTGAAAAACTGAGTTTAAATGTATTTGGCTAAGGTGTATGTAAACTTCCGACTTCAACTGTACATAACAAAATGTTTAAAAAGCCATTTAAATGATTAAAGGGTTGGTCATAGTATTACGTCATATAGCACAATGTCTCCTATCAATTGAGGGACTAGCAATGGTGACGCCACCTGTCACAAGGCAATGCAGCGTTAGTGTGAAATGTTTGGATTCAAAGTCATTAAGTCGTCACCTCCATTCAACTCAGACAACGTCTTTTCTATTACACAATATGAAGACCTTGCTCACAGACAGGCAAAAGGGATGGATGAGATATTCTGTCATAAAAGTCAATAGGGCCTGCTATGGGTCAATGTACACACAGCAGAGTGATTCAGCAGCATGAGGAATAGAGGAGAAATAAGGAATAGGGAGTTTTGCCAGTCCTCATGTGCACTGCACAGCTGTATCTCTGTGTTGTTGTGTGATTTAGGCGATAGACGTGGACTTCGGAGATCAGGTTGTTTTTTTAAGAAAACATTTGTAGAGCACATATGTTCTGCCAAATGTCGCCTCTTTCTACATAATAGACGCACAATACAAAAGACTGGGATCAGTCGAGGAGCTAGTCATCGTTCGCACATACAATACCTGAGTTAGCTAGTAACCACATGAATTCAGAATGTTAATATCATCCTAAAAAGTACAAAAGTACAAGAGCACGCAGGGCAAAACGTAAGTACACACTCCTCTATTCCCAGCATGCAGGCATGCATAATAACAAATCAACATGCTATATTAATATGAACCTGCTGAAATTCACAAAGTATTTTAACAACCGTTACACTCACTTATAAAAAAGGCTATTATTAATATGGTTACTTAGCACGTATTTTTACTATATCCGAAAGTATATTCATTTGTAATGCTTATGTGCATTAGCCATTTGCAATCAAGTGTCGATGCTAGCTAGCATGGTTGTGACATATTTTATTACATATTTTATTTCAGTGCTGTATTTAGCAGTTTTGGTGCATGGAATATTTTAAATGCATTTTACTTTTATTATGCATTTTTGTACTCATTTTTCGAAAAACAAGCCTGAAACTCTTTCTAAAGACAATAACGATTCTCCGTCTTAAATTGTATTGTTTATTTACGTATTAGGGTACCTAAGGTTTGATTATAAACATTGATTGACGTGTTTGAAAAAGTTTATTAATAACGTTTGGGATTCATTTTCTATGCATTTTGAAACTGAGTTTTTATGGATATAAAGAAGGACTTTATCGAACAAAAATAGAATTTGTGATGTAACTGGGACCTTCTGGAGTGCCAACAGAAGAAGATCATCAAAGGTAAGGCATGCTTTATATCGCTATTTCTGACTTTCGTGGCGCACCTGCCTGGTTGAAATATGTTTTTCATGCTTTTTTGTGCGTGGCGCTGTCCTCAGATAATCGCATGGTGTGCTTTCGCCGTAAAGACTTTTTGAAATCTGATATAGCGGCTGGATTAACAAGAAGTTAAGCTTTATTTTGATGTCTTACACTTGTGATTTTATGAAAGTTAAATATTTATAATACTGTAGTTCGCGCTATTTATAATTCTGTAGTTTCGCGCTCTGCAATTTCACCGGATGTTGGCCAGGTGGGACGCTACCATCCCACCTGCCCATAAGAAGTTAATGGAAGCCTCTCCAACATAATCCAGGTAGAATCAGGAATTCCCCATGGCAGCTGTCTAGGCCCATTACTTTTGTCAATCTTTGCTAATGAATTGCCACTGGCTTTGAGGAGTGGGTGGCAAAGAATTAGTTAGTCCTAAATATTTCTCAAACCAAAAGCATGGTATTTGGGACAAATTATTTACTAAACTGTATCTTGTAATAAATAATGTGGAAATTGAGCAAGTGGCGGTGACTAAACTGCTTGAAAATACTCTGGATTGTAAACTGTCATGGTCAAAACATATTGAAACATCAGTAGCTAAGATGGAGAGAAGTATGTCCATGATAAGGCGCTGCTCTACCTTCTTCACAGCACTAACAACAAGGCAGGTCCTACAGGCCCTAGTTTTGTCACACCTGGACTACTGTTCAGTCGTGTGGTCAGGTGCCACCAAAATTGCAATTGGTTCAGAACAGGGCATGTCAATCTCTCCTGGCTCAAAGTTGGGGAGATACTGACTTCATCACAGCTTGTATTTATGAGAGGTATTGACATGTTGAATGCACCAAGCTGTCTGTTTGAACTACTGGCGCACAGCTTGGAGACCCATGCATACCCCACAAAACATTCCACAAGAGATCTCTTCACAGTCCTCAAGTCCAGAACAGACTATGGAAGGCGCACAGTACTACATAGAGCCATGACTACATGGAACTCTATTCCACATCAAGTAACTCATGTAAGCAGTAAAATTAGATTTAAAAAAAACAGATTAAAAAAACAACTTATGGAACAGCTGGGACTGTGAAGCAACACAAACATAGGCACAGACACACGCATACACACACAACACACACACACACACACACACACACACACACACACACACACACACACACACACACACACACACACACACACACACACCACACACACACACACACACACACACACACACACACACACACACCACACACACACACACACACCACACACACACACACACACACACACACTATACACACACATACACATGGATTTTGTACTGTATTTTTGTGGTAGAGTAGGGTCCTGAGGCCACACAGTCTGTTAATGTATTGTAATGTTTTCAAAATTGTATAAACTACCTTAATTTTGCTGGACCCCAGGAAGAGTAGAGTGCTGCCTTGGCAGCAGCTAATGGGGATCCATAATAAATACAAATACAAATGACAGGGGTGTGGTGGAGAGGGAAAGATAGAGCAGCCATCAACCTATGCTCTGCCAGAGGACAGTAATGAATCACTCTAACAGAGACAGGGAGACGGGTAGGAGGAAAGAGCAGTATAATGAACAGCATTACTTGGGTAGATATGACCCTCGAAATGGTTTGGGACAGATATCTGTCAAAGAAAAAGAGCAGGATTCGACATATTACACAGGGCTGTAGTTAGTGTACAGAGGGATAGAACAGCAGGACCTTGGCACGCTTAGTAGGCTGCTGTGATGCCACGTCCTCCCTGACAACACAGCACACTGGACTGCGAACAGAGTCCTGCCCTCAGCTGAAGACACCAGGCAGCTAATGGCCACACTGTCTTTAATGAGCAGAGACCACACACACACACACAAGGACAATAAGGTATTCAACTGAAATGTGTCTTTAACCCAAACCCTCTGAATCAGAGTGGTGCGGGGGGCTGCCTTAACAACAACGTCATCGGCGACCAGGGGAGCAGTTGTTGTCGGGGGTTACCTGCCTTGCTCAAGGGAGAATGCCATGGGCGCGCATATATACACACAACCTCTCATGGGAGAAAGATGCACAGAGACACACAGATGGTGTGTGTATGTGTAAGAAACATCAATAACTGTAATTTGTAAGAGCTGAACGGGATAATATCAATAGTGCATTTGTGATAATTATTACTGACTCTGTGCAACACTGACACTGTTTACTGATGGTCAGAGTAATCATTGGATTGTCTGATGCATTGTGCATCACAATGAATTATTATTATTTTTTTACATAAAACTCCTCCGGGATAGGAGCTTTCAATTTTGGGGATTTGTGTGTAGTGTTGTTTGGTATTGCTGCACTGCTGAAGCTAGAAACACAAGCATTTTGCTGCACCTGCAACTGCAAAATGTACATTTTTATTTTATTTTTCATTTCACCTTTATTTAACCAGGTAGGCCAGTTGAGAACAAGTTCTCATTTACAACTGCGACCTGGCCAAGATAAAGCAAAGCAGTGCGACAAAAAACAACAACACAGAGTTACATGTGGGATAAACAAAAGTACAGTCAATAACACTATAGAAAAATCTATATACAGTCTGTGCAAATGGAGTAAGGAGGTAAGGCAATAAATAGGCCATAGTTGCGAAGTAATTAAAATTTAGCAAATGAACACTGGAGTGATAGATGTGCAGATGATGATGTGCAAGTAGAAATACTGGTGTGCAAAAGAGCAAAAAAGTTAATAAAAACAATATGGGGATGAGGTAGGTAGTTGGATGGGCTATTTACAGATGGGCTGTGTACAGCTGCAGCGATCGGTAAGCTGCTCAGATAGCTGATGCTTGAAGTTAGTGAAGGAGATATAAGTCTCCAATTTCAGCGATTTTTGCAATTCCTTCCAGTCATTGGCAGCAGAGAACGGGAAGGAAAGGCGGCCAAAGGAGTTGTTGGCTTTTTGGGGATGACCAGTGAGATATACCTGCTGGAGCGCGTGATATGGGTGGGTGTTGTTATGGTGACCAGTGAGCTGACAGAAGGCGGAGCTTTACCTAGCAAAGACTTATAGATGACCTGGAGCCAGTGGGTCTGGCAACGAATATGTAGCGAGGGCCAGCCGACGAGAACATACAGGTCACAGTGGTGGGTGGTATATGGGGCTTTGGTGACAAAACGGATGGCACTGTGATAGACTGCATCCAGTTTGCTGAGTAGAATGTTGGAGGCTATTTTGTAAATGACATCGCAGAAGTCAAGGATCGGTAGGATAGTCAGTTTTACGAGGGTATGTTTGGCAGCGTGAGTGAAGGAGGTTTTGTTGCGAAATAGGAAGCCGATTCTAGATTTAATTTTGTATATATACAGTGGGGAGAACAAGTATTTGATACACTGCCGATTTTGCAGTCTTTACCTACTTACAAAGCATGTAAGGTCTGTAATTTTTTCATAGTTACACTTCAACTGTGAGAGACGGAATCTAAAACAAAAATCCAGAAAATCACATTGTATGATTTTTAAGTAATTAATTTGCATTTTATTGCATGACATAAGTATTTGATAACCTACCAACCAGTAAGAATTCCAGCTCTCACCGACCTGTTAGTTTTTCTTTAAGAAGCCCTCCTGTTCTCCACTCATTACCTGTATTAACTGCACCTGTTTGAACTCGTTACCTGTATAAAAGACACCTGTCCACACACTCAATCAAACAGACTCCAACCTCTCCACAATGGCCAAGACCAGAGAGCTGTGTAGGACATCAGGGATAAAATTGTAGACCTGCACAAGGCTGGGATGGCTACAGGACAATAGGCAAGCAGCTTGTGAGAATGCAACAACTGTTGGCGCAATTATTAGAAAATGGAAGAAGTTCAAGATGGCGGTCAATCACCCTCGTTCTGGGGCTCTATGCAAGATCTCACCTCGTGGGGCATCAATGATCATGAGGAAGGTGAGGGATCAGCCCAGAACTACACGGCAGGACCTGGTCAATGACCTGAAGAGAGCTGGGACCACAGTCTCAAAGAAAACCATTAGTAACACACTACGCCGTCATGGATTAAAATCCTGCAGCGCACGCAAGGTCCCCCTGCTCAAGCCAGCACATGTCCAGGCCCGTCTGAAGTTTGCCAATGACCATCTGGATGATCCAGAGGAGGAATGGGAAAGGTCACGTGGTCTGATGAGACAAAAATAGCTTTTTGGTCTAAACTCCACTCGCCGTGTTTGGAGGAAGAAGAAGGATGAGTACAACCCCAAGAACACCATCCCAACCGTGAAGCATGGAGGTGGAAACATCATTCTTTGGGGATGCTTTTCTGCAAAGGGGACAGGACGACTGCACCGTATTGAGGGAGGATGGATGGGGCCATGTATCGCGAGATCTTGGCCAACAACCTCCTTCCCTCAGTAAGAGCATTAAAGATGGGTCGTGGCTGGGTCTTCCAGCATGACAATGACCCGAAACACACAGCCAGGGCAACTAAGGAGTGGCTCCGTAAGAAGCATCTCAAGGTCCTGGAGTGGCCTAGCCAGTCTCCAGACCTGAACCCAATAGAAAATCTTTGGAGAGAGCTGACAGTCCGTATTGCCCAGCGACAGCCCGAAACCTGAAGATCTGGGAAGGTCTGTATGGAGGAGTGGGCCAAAACATCCTGCTGCAGCGTGTGCAAACCTGGTCAAGAACTACAGGAAACGTATGATCTCTGTAATTGCAAACAAAGGTTTCTGTACCAAATATTAAGTTCTGCTTTTCTGATGTATCAAATACTTATTATCATGCATAAAATGCAAATTAATTACTTAAATATCATACAATGTGATTTTCTGGATTTTTGTTTTAGATTCCGTCTCTCACAGTTGAAGTGTATACATATGATAAAATTACAGACCTCTACATGCTTTGTAAGTAGGAAACCTGCAAAATCGGCGTGTATCAAATACTTGTTCTCCCCACTGTATATTTCCTACTTACAAAGCAGCTGAGAGGTCTGTAATTTTTATCATAGTACACTTCAACTGTGAGAGACGGAATCTAAAACAAAATACCCGAAAATCACATTGTATGATTTTTAAGTAATTAATTAGCATTTTATTGCATGACATAAGTATTGATACATCAGAAAAGCAGAACTTAATATTTGGTACAGAATCCTTTGTTTGCAATTACAGAGATCATACGTTTCCTGTAGTTTCTTGACCAGGTTTGCACACACTGCAGCAGGATTTTGGCCCACTCCTCCATACAGACCTTCTCCAGATCCTTCAGGTTTCGGGGCGCTGTCGCTGGGCAATACGGACTTTCAGCTCCCTCCAAAGATTTTCTTATTGGGTTCACGACTGGAGCACTCCATGGACCTTGAGATACTTCTTCACGGAGCCACTCCTTAGTTGCCTGGCTGTGGTTTCGGGTCGTTGTCATGTCTGGAAGACCCAGCCACGACCCATCATCAATGCTCTTACTGAGGGAAGGAGGTTGTTGGCTAAGATCTCGCAATACATGGCCCATCCATCCTCCCCTCAATACGGTGCAGTCGTCCTGTCCCCTTTGCAGAAAAGCATCCCCAAAGATGATGTTTCCACCTCCATGCTTCACGGTTGGGATGGTGTTCTTGGGGTTGTACTCATCCTTCTTCTTCCTCCAAACACGGCGAGTGGAGTTTAGACCAAAAAGCTTTATTTTGAATCATCAGACCACATGACCTTCTCCCATTCCTCCTCTGGATCATCCAGATGGTCATTGGCAAACTTCAGACGGGCCTGGACATGCGCCTGCTTGAGCAGGGGGACCTTGTGTGCGCTGCAGGATTTTAATCCATGACGGCGTAGTGTGTTACTAATGGTTTTCTTTGAGACTGTGGTCCCAGCTCTCTTCAGGTCATTGACCAGGTCCTGCCGTGTAGTTCTGGGCTGATCCCTCACCTTCCTCATGATCATTGATGCCCCACGAGGTGAGATTTTGCTGGAGCCCCAGACCGAGGGATTGACCATCATCTTGAACTTCTTCTATTTCTTCTATTTTTCTAATAATTGCGCAACAGTTGTTGCCTTTCACCAAGCTGCTTGCCTATGTCCTGCTAGACCATTCCAGCCTTTGCAGGTCTACAATTTTATCCCTGATGTCCTTACACAGCTCTCTGGTCTTGGCCATTGTGGAGAGGTTGAGTCTGTTTGATTGAGTGTTGGACAGTGTTCTTTTATACAGGTAACGAGTTCAAACAGGTGCCAGTTAATACAGGTAATGAGTGGAGAACAGGAGGGCTTCTTAAAGAAAACTAACAGGTCTGTGAGAGCCGGAACTTCTATGGTTCGGTAGTTGTTCGATCATAATCATTTATGTCATGCAATAAAATGCAAATGAATTACTTAAAAATCATACAATGTGATTTTCTGGATTTTTGTTTTAGATTCCGTCTCTCACAGTTGAAGTGTACCTATGATAAAAATTACAGACCTCTACATGCTTTGTAAGTAGGAAAACCTGCAAAATCGGCAGTGTATCAAATACTTGTTCTCCCCACTGTATATATATATATATATATATATACGCAACCAATAACATTTGATTTGATATGGGAATTAATTGTGAAATTGTAAATAAGAAAAAATGAAGGGAAAGAAGTGCACTATAGGACACTTGCAGAGATTTCTTTCAAATGGTTTAGTTTAGTGCTTTTGAACGTGTATTAGACTCTGGGACAAAGGAATCACTAGTGTTAACACTCACATAATAGGGAATTTGTAAATAATTTAGCGAGGTCATTTTAAACTGCATGTCTGACTGGATCTCATTGACTTTTAAAATCACCAGAGGAAGAGTTTATTTTATGAATTGATCTAAAAGTAAATGCGGCTCTCTGAGAGGGGCGAAAAGCGCGGGGGGGGGGGGTGCATCTGATCCATCTCTCACCTGTTGCTGCCCAGGATGAAGTGAAGCTCCTTCCTCATTAGGGCCTAAGCTGGAGACTGGAGCTGATTCTGGGGTTGAGAGGCCAGTAGATTGACAGGGGGAGAGGGAGAGATGGAGGAAGGAAGGAAGGAGAGAGGGAGGGATAGAGAGAGAGAGAGAGAGAGAGAGAGAAACATTTGGGAGAGGGAAAGAGAGCACCCCCATTCCATCCGGACCTGCAGAGCTAGCAGCAGGATCCAATGGCTGGGGCTGGTCCCTGGACCTGTCTGTGTAGCTGAAGGCTGGTTCTGAGTGACCTATAGCTAGGGCTGTTAGCTGGAGATGGAGCCTGTCTGTGGAGCTGGTAGAGGGGCTGAGTGATTAGTAGACGGACAGAGGGAGAGAGGTTTAATTATCCCCTCTCTCCTTGGGTCTGACTGGCAGCTGGACTTCGAATGACATGGCAGACTAGACAAGAGCATCTGGAGAGAGAGAGAGAGATCCACTGAGACACAGAAAGCTCGCTGTCCAGCAACTCTAAAACGCATGACTGTGAGTGTGAAATTGTTGCCATGGCAGGCCGGTACACTCATCAATATTCTGCTGTCTTATATGAGGAAAAATGACTTTCTTTTGTTTAAAAAATAGTAAAAATTGTATTGCCATGATGACCTGAGAAAAAATATGTTTAATGAGTCTGGATCACCCCAGAGCCCTGGTTCTTTTTCATGGGGAACTACTTTTATTCATTTGCAATATGTCAATATATACGTTATTTAATACAAAGCCCTAGTTCTGCCTGCGTCCCCTGAGCAGCCGTTGCAGTGGAGGCATGGCCCTCCTTGTCCTGGTCACCCTGAGGGAAAACATGACACTACGTACTGCTCTCTGATAAATCTGTCTACCACAGAGACACCCACTTAGATAACCAGCATGCCCTCTAGCCATACAATTGTTTTTAGAAGAATACAGAAGGATATCAATTCTAAGTCACAGCCTACGTTGCTGCCAACCATCCAGAGTGACTTGCTCACACAAATAACTTTTGCTCTGACTAACTACAAATAATTATTCCCAGTCTGGCAGTTTTCTGGCAAAGCAACTCATGCTATTTGGGGGGTAGAGTTCAGAGTTATTATCTATCAGACCACCTATTATACGGCTGCTTAGACACCGATGTTCTCTACCCACTTCTGTGCTGTGGGTAGAGTTGCACTTCTGCGATGCCCTTCGCTTCTGTTTTCATAACATAAGATGGATATGTAACTAAACATGCCCAAAGACTACAGATCAAAGCTTGACAGACACAATAACTATATGTTGTGTTCCAAACTGACTGTTTCCCATTGGTTAATGTATTGATTTACACTGCCATCTAGTGTTCAGTGTGCAACTACACATACTTATAACACCGATTGTAAACTGGTCACCAATATGCTATCTAAGAGACTGGAGTCATGTCTCCCCCTGTTGGTCAACCCAGATCAGACTGGCTTCATCGTTTAAGGAGAGAGATTGGTCTATGGGTGGCACACTTTAGCAGTTTTTTTTTTTTACTGTAATCGCCACTTGAGAGAAAGAGTCTGGAAAGTAGTTGTCCTCCCCAGATTTTTTTAAGTACCTCCATAAGGTAGGGAACCCACAGCTCCTTAAATTCTTGAAAGAACTCTGGAGGGAAGCCATCCTCCCCAGGATATTTATTAGAAGGTAAAGATTGAATGGCCTCCAAGAGTAGTCCCCATGACTGAGAACCGCTCACTCAGGCACTCTCTGTCTTCCTCTGACAGGCATAGGAGATTGAGAGAAAAGAGTCAATCTCTGAGAGATCATCGCTTGATTAGGAAGTATAGTGGACCTCGTAGTACTTCTTAAAAGCATCTTTCATTTCAGTAGGATCAAATATCTAATTAGTAAGAGTTTCTATACAATGAATTGTCCTCTTACTATCTTCTGCTTTCAGTTGCCATGCCAATACGTTGTGTGCTTTCTCTCCAGGTTCATAGTAAGGCTGTTTTGATTTAGTGATGGTCCTCTCAGCTTGATACGTGTTCATAGTACTATATTTCAGTTTTTTATTTAACATAATTCTGTATAGGTCTTTAGTCTGGCCAAGTATATTCAGTTCAGCACCGTGCTTTCTTTTCAACCCTTTAGTATAGGAAAGGATCTGTCCTCTCAGATAGGCTTTCAATGTGTCCCAAAGAATGAAACTGTCAGGAGCCGAGGGTTTGTTTGTCAAAGTAAAAATATTGATCTGCTCTTTGATGAATGCACAAAATTCAGGTTGCTTCAGGAGTGTATAATTTACTTTTCATCTATATGCTCCATTTACCTGGGTAGGAATAATAACAGAGGAGAATGGTCGCTCAGCATTCTGGGGAGATAATCAGTATCGAACACTCTATGGAACAGTTGGGTTGATAGCAAAACATGATCTATGTGTGTGTGTTTGTTGTGTGGGTGTGAATAAAAAGAGTAGTCCCTATACTGTGGGTGCATCTGTCTCCAGATGTCTAGTAAATTGAGATCCTTCATAAATGATATGGTAAGCTTGGCGGCTTTGGTAAGAGGGGAGCGTTTATCAGAGGACCTATCAAGAACTGTATCGCAACAAACATTTTAATCTCCCCCAGCCAGTAGCCATCCTGGTGGTGCTTGAGCAACCTGAAGGAAGACATTCTGAATAAACATATGGTCATCGAAGTTAGGAGCATGAATATTCAATAGGGTCCAACACTCTGAATATATATGCCCCTGCACCAAAACAAACCTGCCTGAGGGATCAGACATGGTGGTGCTGACGCAAAAGAGGATGTGTCCACTTATCAAAATTGCAGTACCTCTTGCTTTAGAGTTAAAACAAGGACGGAAAAACTTGACCTACCCATTCCCTCTTTCATTTCTTGTGTTCACTGGCTGTAAAATGTCAGCCTTTAATTACTTAAGACTTTTCTGACAACCATTCAGATGGTCATAAATGTTTTCAGTGCACATTATACAGCGATATATTTTATTTTTCGGAGTGCACAGTATCAAAAATAACACCATAGAAGTTAGTTATCTTGTGTGTGTATGTGTGAAAAAGAAAAATACAAACATTATAGTCACAAAAATGTGAAACGGCCCGGTAATATCACGTTCCTGACCTTATTTCCTTTGTTTAGTCTTTGTTTAGTTGGTCAGGACGTGAGCTGGGTGGGCATTCTATGTTTTGTGTTTCTATGTTGGGTTTGTTGTTTGGCCAAATATGGTTCTCAATCAGAGGCAGGTGTTTGTCATTGTCTCTGATTGGGAACCATATTAAGGTAGCCTGTTTGCACTGTTGGTTTGTGGGTGATTGTTTCTGTCTTTGTGTTCTGCACTAGATAGGACTGTTTTCGCATTTATTGTTTTGTAGCTTGTAGTGTTCATGTTATTATTCTTTATTAAACATGTTGAACACTAGCCGCGCTGCGTTTTGGTCCTCTCCTTCATCCCAGGAAGAAAGCCGTTACAGGTAAAACCTTATTTGAGGATAAAATATGTGACCAGGGTTTGGAATGTTGAGGCACGTGGAATGTTTAAGTACACAGTTATTCTAAAATCACATTGGTGGACTTACGGATATAGACAACATAATCTTTGTTACAAACATATATATTTTTTAAACAATGATACATAATAATCTACATAGACTCATTGAATACTGGTCACTAATAATGTTTCCAAAACTGTCTTACCCACTCTATATGTATATTCTGTATTCTAGTCATGGCTCAGCCAATATAACTACTGCTGTACACCTTTTTTATTCATACAGTGCAATCAGAAAGTATTCAGACCCCTGACTTATTCCACATTTTGTTACGTTACAGCCTTATTCTAAATTTGATTTAAAAAATCTACACACAATAACCCAAAATGACAAAGCTAAAACACGTGCTATGAGACTCGAAATTGAGCTCAGGTGCATCCTGTTTCCATTGATCATCCTTGAGATGTTTCTACAACTTGATTGGAGTCCACCTGTGGTAAATTCAATTGATTGGACATGATTTAGAGAGGCACACATCTATAAGGTCCCACAGTTGAAAGTGCATGTCAGAGCAAAAACCAAGCCATGAGGTTGAAGGAATTGTCCGTAGAGCTCCAAGACAGGATTGTGTCGAGGCACAGATCTGGGGAAGGGTACCAAAAAATGTCTGCAGCATTGAAGGTCCAAGAACACAGTGGCTTCCATCATTGTTAAATGGAAGAAGTTTGGAACCACCAAGACTCTTCTTAGAGCTGGCTGCCTGGCCAAACAGATCAGTCGGGGCAAAAGGGCCTTGGTCAGGGAGGTGATCAAGAACCCGATGGTCACTCTGACAGAGCTTCAGAGTTTGTCTGTGGAGACAGGAGAACTTTCCAGAAGGACAACCTTCTCTGCAGAACTCCACCAATCAGGCCTTTATGATAGTGGCCAGACGACCCGCTTGGAGTTTGCCAAAAGGCAACTAAAGGATAAAACCAGGATGATGATTATTATGCCTCCCATGTGGCGCAGCGGTCTAAGGCACCGCATCTCAGTGCTAGAGGTGTCACTACAGACACTGGTTCGATTCCGGGCTGTATCACAACCGGCCGTGATCGGGAGTCCCATTGGGCAGCGCACAATTGGCTTAGCGTTGTCCGGGTTAGGGGAGGGTTTGGCCGAGGTTTGGTGTCATGTTTTGTCATTTATTTTCATGTCTTGTCCCTGTGCTTCCCTCTGCTGGTCTTATTAGGTTCTTTCCCTCTTTCTCTCTCTCTCTCTCTCCTCCTCCCTCTCTCCCTCTCCCGCTCTCTCTCTCTATCGTTCCGTTCCTGCTCCCAGCTGTTTCTCATTCTCCTAACGACCTCATTTACTCTTTCACACCTGTCCCCTATTTTTGCCCCTGATTAGAGTCCCTATTTCTCCCTCTGTTTTCCGCTTCTGTCCTTGTCGGATCTTGTTTGATGTTTGCTGTCCTGTGTCCTTGTTCCGCCCTGTCGTGTTTTTGCCTGGAATAAAGACTCTGTTTCTTTAAGTCGCTTTTGGGTCCGCATTAATCAGCATAACAGAAGAATCCGACCAAGAATGGACCCAGCGACTACGGATTCTCGCAACACTGCCGTCGAGTTCCAGGGAGCAATGCTCGGCAGACACGAGCAGGAATTGTTTGCTGCTCGTCATGCCGTTGAAACCCTGGCCGCTCAGGTCTCCGATCTCTGGACAGTTTCAGAGTCTTCGTCTCGTGCCACCAGATACTTCCTGGTCTTCCAAGTCTCCGGAACCTAGGGTTAATAACCCACCTTGTTACTCTGGGCAGCCCACTGAGTGTCGCTCCTTTCTCACCCAGTGTGATATTGTGTTCTCTCTCCAGCCCAACACGTACTCGAGAGAGAGCTCGGATCGCTTACGTCATATCACTCTTACTGGTCGGGCTCGGGAGTGGGGCACAGCCATCTGGGAGGCAAGGGTCGAGTGTTCTATCGATTATCTGAACTTTAAAGAGGAGATGATACGGGTTTTTGATCGTTCAGTTTTTTGGAAGGAGGTTCCAGGGTCCTGGCTTCCCTATGTCAAGGTGATCGATCCATAACGGATTACTCTATAGAGTTTCGCACTCTTGCTGCCTCCAGTGACTGGAACGAGCCGGCGTTGCTCGCTTGTTTTCTGGAGGGACTCCACGCTGAGGTTAAGGATGAGATTCTCTCCGGGAGGTTCCTTCCAGCGTGGACTCTTGATTGCACTCGCCATCCGTATAGAACGACGGGTAGATCTTCGTCACCGAGCTCGTGGAGGAGAGCTCGCGTTAACGGTGTTTCCCCTCTCCGCATCTCAACCATCTCCTCCCCCCGGCTCAGAGACTGAGCCCATGCAGCTGGGAGGTATTCGCATCTCGACTAAGGAGAGGGAACGGAGAATCACCAACCGCCTTTGCCTCTATTGCGGTTCTGCTGGACATTTTGTCATGTCATGTCCAGTAAAAGGCCAGAGCTCATCAGTAAGCGGAGGGCTACTGGTGAGCGCTACTACTCAAGTCTCTCCATCAAGATCCTGTACTACCTTGTCGGTCCATCTACGCTGGACCGGTTCGGCTGCTTCCTGCAGTGCCTTGATAGACTCTGGGGCTGAGGGTTGTTTTATGGACGAAGCATGGGCTCGAAACATGACATTCCTCTCAGACAGTTAGAGAAATCCACGCCCATGTTCGCTTAGATGGTAGTCCTCTTCCCAGTATCAGATGTGAGACACTACCTTTAACCCTCACAGTATCTGGTAATCACAGTGAGACTATTTCATTTTTGATTTTTCGTTCACCTTTACACCTGTTGTTTTGGGTCATCCCTGGCTAGTATGTCATAATCCTTCTATTAATTGGACTAGTAATTCTATCCTATCCTGGAACGTTTCTTGTCATGTGAAGTGTTTAATGTCTGCTATCCCTCCTGTTTCTTCTGTCCCCTCTACTCAGGAGGACCTGGTGATTTGACAGGAGTGCGGAGGATATCATGATCTGCGCACGGTCTTCAGTCGGTCCAGAGCCAACTCCCTTCCTCCTCCACCGTCGTATGATTGTTGTATTGATCTCCTTTCGGGACCACTCCCCCTCGGGGTAGACTATTACTCTCTGTCGGCTCCCGAACGTAAGGCTCTCGAGGATTATCTGTCTGTTTCTCTCGACGCCGGTACCGTGGTGCCTTCTCTCTCTCCCGCCGGAGCGGGGTTTTCTTTGTTAAGAAGAAGGCGGACTCTGCGCCCCTGCGTGGATTATCGAGGGCTGATGACATAACGGTTAAGAATCGTTATCCGCTTCCCCTTATGTCGTCAGCCTTCGAGATTTTGCAGGGAGCCAGGTTCTTTACTAAGTTGGACCTTCGTAACGCTTACCATCTCGTACGCATCAGAGGGGGGACGAGTGGAAGACAGCGTTTAACACTCCGTTAGGGCATTTTGAATACCGGGTTTTGCCGTTCGGTCTCGCAAATGCTCCAGCTGTCTTTCAGCATTAGTTAATGATGTACTGAGAGACATGCTGAACATCTTTGTTTTCGTTTACCTTGACGATATCCTGATTTTTTCACCGTCTCTCGAGATTCATGTTCAGCACCGTTCGACGTGTACTCCAGCGCCTTTTAGAGAATTGTCTCTACGTGAAGGCTGAGAAGTGCGCCTTTCATGTCTCCTCTGTCACATTTCTCGGTTCTGTTATTTCCGCTGAAGGCATTCAGATGGATCCCGCTAAGGTCAGGCTGTCAGCGATTGGCCCGTTCCTAAGTCACGTGTCGAGTTGCAGCGCTTTCTCGGTTTCGCTAATTTCTATCGGCGTTTCATTCGTAATTTCGGTCAAGTGGCTGCCCCTCTCACAGCTCTGACTTCTGTCAAGTCTTGCTTTAAGTGGTCCGCGTTCCGCCCAGGGAGCTTTTGATCTCCTCAAGAAGCGTTTTACATCCGCCCTATCCTTGTTACTCCTGACGTCACTAAACAATTCATTGTCGAGGTTGACGCCTTCAGAGGTGGGCGTGGGAGCCATTCTGTCCCAGCGCTTCCATTCTGACGATAAGGTCCATCCTTGCGCTTACTTTTCTCATCGCCTGACGCCATCGGAACGCAACTATGATGTGGTAACCGCGAACTGCTCGCCATCCGCTTAGCCATAGGCGAATGGCGACAGTGGTTGGGGGGCGACCGTCCCTTTTGTCGTTTGGACTGACCATAAGAACCTTGAGTACATCCGTTCGGCCAAACGACTTAAGCACGTCAAGCTCGTTGGGCGTTGTTTTTCGCTCGTTTCGAGTTCGTGATTTCCTATCGCCCGGGAAATAAGAACACCAAGCCTGATGCCTTATCTCGTCTCTTTAGTTCTTCTGTGGCTTCTACCGACCCCGAGGGATTCTCCCCGAAGGGCGTGTTGTCGGGTTGACTGTCTGGGGAATTGAGACAGGTAAAGCAAGCACTCACCCCCACTGCGTCGCCGCCGCGCTGTCCTAGTAACCTTCTGTTCGTTCCTGTCTCTACTCGTCTGGCTGTTCTTCAGTGGGCTCACTCTGCCAAGTTAGCTGGCCAACCCGGCGTTCGGGGTACGCTTGCTTCTATTCGCAGCGGTTTTGGTGCCTACTCAGGAGCGTGACACGCGCCGTTTCGTGGCTGCTTGTTCGGACTGCGCGCAGACTAAGTCAGGTAACTCTCCTCCTGCCGGTCGTCTCAGACCGCTTCCCATTCCTTCTCGACCATGGTCTCACATCGCCTTAGACTTATTACCGGTCTGCCTTCGTCTGCGGGAAGACTGTGATTTTTACGGTTATCGATAGGTTCTCTAAGGCGGCACATTTCATTCTCCTCGCTAAGCTTCCTTCCGCTAAGGAGACGGCACAGATCATCATTGAGAATGTGTTCAGAATTCATGGCCTCCGTTAGACGCCGTTTCAGACAGAGGTCCGCAATTCACGTCACAGTTTTGGAGGGAGTTCGTCGTTTATCGGTGCTCCGTCAGTCTCTCTTCCGGGTTTCATCCCCAATCTACGGTCAAGCAGAAAGGGCCAATCAGTCGTTGGTCGCATATTACGCAGCCTTTCGTTTCGAAACCCTGCGTCTTGGCAGAACAGCTCCCCTGGGCTGAGTACGCTCATAACTCGCTTCCTTCGTCTGCTACCGGGCTATCTCCGTTTCAGAGTAGTCTTGGGTACCAGCCTCCTCTGTTCTCGTCCCAGCTCGCCGAGTCCAGCGTTCCCTCCGCTCAGGCTTTTGTCCAACGTTGTGAGCGCACCTGGAGGAGGGTCAGGTCTGCACTTTGCCGTTACAGGGCGCAGACTGTGAGAGCCGCCAATAAACGTAGGATAAGGAGTCCTAGGTATTGTCGCGGTCAGAGAGTGTGGCTTTCCACTCGCAACCTCCCCCTTACGACAGCTTCTCGCAAGTTGACTCCGCGGTTCATGGTCCGTTCCGTGTCTCTCAGGTCGTCAATCCTGTCGCTGTGCGACTGCTTCTTCCGCGACATCTTCGTCGCGTCCACCCTGTCTTCCATGTCTCCTGTGTCAAGCCTTTTCTTCGCGCCCCCGTTCGTCTTCCCTCCCCCCCCCCCGTCTTGTCGAGGGCGCACCTATTTACAAGGTACGGAGATCATGGATATGCGTTCTCGGGACGTGGTCACCAGTACTTAGTGGATTGGGAGGGTTACGGTCCTGAGGAGAGGAGTTGGGTTCCATCTCGGGACGTGCTGGACCGTTCGTGATGATTAGATTTCCTCCGTTGCCGCCAGGGTTCCTCCTCGAGTGCGCCAGGAGGCGCTCGGTGAGTGGGGGTACTGTCATGTTTTGTCATTTATTTTCATGTCTTGTCCCTGTGCTTCCCTCTGCTGGTCTTATTAGGTTCTTTCCCTCTTTCTCCCTCTCTCTCTCCTCCTCCTCTCTCCCTCTCCCGCTCTCCTCTCTCTATCGTTCCGTCCTGCTCCCAGCTGTTTCTCATTCTCCTAACGACCTCATTACTCTTTCACACCTGTCCCCATATTTTGCCCTCTGATTAGAGTCCCTATTTCTCCCTCTGTTTTCCGCTTCTGTCCTTGTCGGATTCTTGTTTGATGTTTGCTGTCCTGTGTCCTTGTTCCGCCCTGTCGTGTTTTTGCCTGGAATAAAGACTCTGTTTCTTTAAGTCGCTTTTGGGTCCGCATTAATCAGCATAACATTTGGTTGTCATTGTAAATAAGAAATTGTTCTTAACTGACTTGCCTAGTTAAATTAATAAAATATTGAATGCCAAGCGTCACATCTGGAGGAAACCTGGCACCATCCCTACGGTGATGCATGGTGGTGGCAGCATCATGCTGTGGGGTTGTTTTTCAGCGGCAGGGACTGGGAGACTAGTCAGGATCGAGGCAAAGATGAACGGAGCAAAGTACAGAGACATCCTTTCATGAAAACATGCTCCAGAGCGCTCAGGACCTCACACTGGGGTAAATGTTCACCTTCCAACAGGACAACAACCCTAAGCACACAGCCAAGACAACGCAGGAGTGGCTTCGGGAGAAGTCTATGAATGTTCTTGAGTGGCCCAGCCAGAGCCCGGACTTGAACGCGATTGAACATCTGTGGAGAGACCTGAAATTAGCTGTGCAGCGACGCTTCCCATCCAACCTGACAGAGCTTTTCTGCCTCTAACCCTATAAGGGGGCTGAGTCACTGGCTTACTGGTGCTCTTCCATGCCGTCCCTAGGATGGGTGCGTCACTTGAGTGGGTTGAGTCACTGACGTGATCTTCCTGTCCGGGTTGGCGCTCCCCTCGGGTTCGTGCCGTGGGAGGGATCTTCGTGGGCTATACTCGGCCTTGTCTTAGGGTAGTAAGTTGTTGGTTGAAGATATCCCTCTAGTGGTGTGGGGGCTGTGGTTTGGCAAAGTGGGTGGGGTTATATCCCGCCTGGTTGGCCCTGTCCGAGGGTATCGTCGGACGGGGCCACAGTGTCTCCCGACCCCTCCTGTCTCAGCCTCCAGTATTTATGCTGCAATAGTTTGTGTCACAGGGCTAGGATCAGTCTGTTATATCTAGAGTATTTCTCCTGTCTAATCCGGTGTCCTGTGTGAATTTAAGTATGCTCTCTCTCTCCCTTTCTCTCTCTCTCTCTTTCTCTCTTTTCTCTTCTCTCGGAGGACCTGAGCTCTAAGACCATGCCTCAGGACTACCTGGCCTGATGACTCCTTGCAATCCCCAGTCCACTCTAATCCACCTGCTGCTGCTCCAGTTTCAACTGTTCTGCCTGTGGCTATGGAACCCTGACATGTTCACCGGACGTGCTACCTTGTCCTGGACATGCTGTTTTCGACTCTCTCTCTCTCTCTCTACCGCACCTGCTGTCTCTAACTCTGAATGATCAGCTATGGAAGGCCAACTTACATTTACTCCTGATGTGCTGACCTGTTGCACCCTCTACAACCACTGTGATTATTATTATTTTACCCTGTTGGTCATCTATGAACGTTTGAACATCTTGGCCATGTACTGTTATAATCTCCAGCTCAGCCAGAAGAGGACTGGCCACCCCTCAGAGCCTGGTTCTTCTCTAAGTTTCTTCTTAAGGTTCCTGCCTTTCTTGGGAGTTTTCCTAGCCACCGTGCTTCTACATCTGCATTGCTTGCTGTTTGGCATTTTAGGCTGGGTTTCTGTATAGCACTTTGTATAGCACATCGTCTGATGTAAAAAGGGCTTTACAAATACATTTGACTGAATGATTGATTGAGGATCAGGCGACGAGTGGCTAATCTGCCCTTGCCTTCCATTCTGCTAGCTAACGTTCAATCGCTGGAAAATAAATGGGACGATCTGAAAGCATGTATATCCTACCAACGGGACATTAAAAACTGTAATATCTTATGTTTCATCGAGTCGTGGCTGAACGACGACATTAAGAACATACAGCTGGCGGGTTATACACTTTATCGGCAGGACAGAACAGCAGCCTCTGGTAAGACACGGGGTGGGGGCCTATGATTATTATTTGTATTATTTATTACAAAAAACACAAGGAAGGAGTAACAAGAAACTATTAGAACATGAAGGACAAACAATACAGCATCAAGACACTATCAAACATGTATCAGTTTTTCCGCAACAGAGCCATCCTTATATGTGAGGGTGCATGTGCATGATCGTGATATAAAATATATGTCAGTTTCCTTTTTCATGATCACAGTCTTGTGAAACCCGAACCCTCTAAGATCCCCCCACAGTTCCCCAATAGCTGTCCCTCCCCCCGGAAAAACAATTAAATGTATTCCATTCCCCACCCCCAAGAACCCCCCAATGCACCAACAACCAAGAGAATGAACTAAAGAGAAAAAAGGAAAAGACAGAAGAAAACAGCTAACAACAATGCAAAAAAAATTAATAATAATACATTTAAAACAAAGGACATCAAGGACAAAAATCATAACAGCAATGCCAACGGTATATGTTTGTGTGCATGTCTGGCACTATTACATGTATGTGTGTGTTCTTGTATGTGTTTATTTGAATGAGAATGTGTGTATATGCATGTGTACAAACACCTGCACGGCATCAGCCTCAGGCAAACCGGCATTCGTTGTAAAAACACTGCCACTTAGTGTCATTGAAATGCACTTTTATTATGTTTTATTCAGACTTTTTTTCCCTTTATCTTTTGACCATCATTCTCTCTCTCACACAGCAACTCCACTCCCACTTGTCTCCAATTACACATACCAACCCTCAGCTTCCCTCATCCCATCTATCTCTGCTGGGCACCCACTTCGTGTTTCTACGCAACACATATCTTTCAACTATGCTATGATGTTTAACGTACAATTTCAATCTATCTAATCGAATAGAATCTCCAGATTGTGGGTTGAAAATAAATACTTTTACTAAGAGTATTAGTATATTAGTAGATCTCCTAACAGTACTATTTCTAGGGTCAATTTTAGATCAATGCTATGCATTTTTAGTCATTCCTGAACCTGAGACCAGAAACAGTTTTCCTGAGGGCAATACCAAAGTTAATGGTCTATTGATTCTGTATCCTCACAACAAAATATGCAGAGCTTCGATGAATTTATGCCCCAAATATTCAACATTTTGTTGGTGGCAAGAATTCTATATAATAATTTTAGCTGGAAAGTACGAAGTCTTGAATCTTGCATTGTATTATATATCAACTCATACACCCTGTACCATGGAATCGGTACACACAACTATTTTGCAATCTGTATGGCACAGTTGTCAACATCCTGGTCCTCAAATGAAACTGGTATATTTTAATTCCTCCTCCAGTTTTGATCCTTTATATTGGGCAGCCAGATCATTTCCCTACCTCCTCCCACTGCCACCCGCCTCCTCCATTTTTGGGGCAATGCTGTAATCAATTGGTTGTACTCTTGGATTGAGCAGACCTTCCCGTACAATTCTGATAACTCCATGAAGGACATAACTCTACCATTACAATTTACAATATAATTTAAGAACAAAATACCCTTTTCAAACATCTTTCCCATAAATACAGGTATTTTATCAACCAGCACATTTGAGTTCATGCCTCTTATTTGTTCTATCTCTTCAGGGGGATGAAATTGAAATTGTAGCCAGCTCTGCAAACATTTACTTTGAAAAAAGTATAATTTTCAATTAATCGAAAATGAGACATGGCAATCTGCACAAAGGCAAAAAGGCCATTTTTAAACAATGGATGAGCTTTTCTTATTAATCTACTTGAGAAACATTTAGGGTTCAAATAAAACTTTTGAATGAGTGAAGCTTTTAGAGAGAGGTTTAGTGCTTTTATATTTAATAATCTCAACCCACCCAATTCATATTCATTATATAGATATGCTCGTTTTATTTTGTCTGGTTTAGCTTCCCAGATAAAGCGAAATATTTTTTGCTCATATGATTTGAAAAACGAATCATCAGGAGTAGGCAGCGCCATAAGTAAGTGAGTAAACTGAGATATGACTAAGGAGTTAATCAGGGCAATTTTTCCATAAATAGACAGGTATTTACCTCTCCATGGTTGCAGGATCTTGTCTATTTTTACAAGTTTTCTATTGAAATTCATTGTGGAGAGCTTATTTATATCTTTTGTGATATGAATACTGAGCATGTCTACTTCACCATCAGCCAATTGTATTGGTAAGCTGCAGGGTAATGTAAAAGTTGTATTTTGTAATGTAATATATCCAACATGAGTTGGACCTAAGAGTGGAGGAAAGGCAGCCAACAAGTGCTCAGCATATGTGGGAACTCCTTCAAGACTGTTGGGAAAGCACTCCAGGTGAAGTTGAGAGAATGCCAAGAGTGTGCAAAGTTGTAATCAAGGCAAAGGATGGCTACTTTGAAGAATCTAAAATCTAAAATATATTTTGATTTGTTTAACACTTTTTTGGTTACTACATGATGCCATGTGTTATTTCATTGTGTCTTTAAGCTTGAGTGGATAACCCATGACACTCCGTGCCAAGATTTACAGATTCTGTAATCACCGCCCCTTTCAAGCCTATCACAAAGACAAACAAAACAGCTCTTCCCAACATCCTGCCATGACTTGGAATTATCTGCTAAAGGTCAGGAGATAATTATCAGACCCCCTTTATGACCCACATGTATGAAGGAGGGGGAGGTCATCAGAGACCAACACAGGAATCCTTCTCTCCCCTTTTTCTCAGCAACAAAGAGGAAATGGCCTAGAGAGAAAAATGTTATTTTAAACACAATGTCTTCACTATATAAAAAAATGTTGGAATTGTCTTTGTCTTTTATTGGACTTTGTCTTTTATTTGTATGTATTATAAGTGTAATACATGTTTTATTGTAATATGAAACAGCACAAATATGACCATGATAAAATCTGTATATGTATTTCACTCTAGAGATTCTTTTCTTTTTCAAAACACAATTTGATCATGCTGTGAACACTTGTCCAGATGCAGTGAACACTTGTCCCGATAGTGGCATGACCTATGATAAACATAAAGGAGTGACCGGGTTGTATTCACTTCTCTGCTGAGGAAGACTGACTAAAAGGCGCTGCATGGTCAATCCAACATCTGCATTGGCCGTGCAGTACTTACGGTGATGAGGCCTCTGTAGAAGTTAGGGCATTCATGCTTCGCGGTGCAGTGGGGAAATTTGTGAGGCGCACGGAGATGCAGTATGGAAGCTACACAATTGTGTCACAAACTCCATACGGAGCCTCCGACCACATTTTCAGATCAAGCATATATTGGCTTTTAGACTCACCAGATCGGAACCCTGGGAGGTAAGCCACCACCCTAAAGGTTCAATGATTGACCGCCTAAGAATCCTAAAAGGCTCTGCATGGTCAATCCGAAGTCTGCAGTGGCCGTACTACGATAATGCCTCTGCGGAAGTCAGGGCATCTATGCTTCTTGCGCCTCTCAGAGCTGTTGTGAAGGAAGTTGTCAAGAAGGTGAGTTTGTGCATATACTGGACCTCTTGACCCCACCTACCATTTACTAATCATGTCAATGCAGAGCTATACGGAGCCCTCAGCATTGTTACAAAATTTGGGCGGCAAACGGCGTTGCGGAATAGATCTCAATTTGGCCTCTGCATGCCTCCGACTACATTTACGGATTAAGTATAAATGGACTTTAACACAACTCTGTTTCTCTCGGAGTCTGATGCTATATCTCAATCACTGGAAGGAACATTTGAAAGATCGACACACTGATCACTCACAACAAACCCCTGAGTATTACCTCTCCTAAAGGGGACCCGAACCAACATTATAATGAACCCAGTGCTTTAACTTCTTATGACTGCAGGGGTAGTATTGAGTAGCTTGGATGAAAAGGTGCCCAGCGGTTCCCAGAGTAAACTGCCTGCTCCTCAGTCCGTTGCTAATATATGCATATTAATATTAGTATTGGATAGAAAACACACTGAAGGTTCTAAAACTGTTTGAATGATGTCTGTGAGTATAACAGAACTCATATGGCAGGCAAAAACCTGAGAAAAAAATCCAACCAGGAAGTGGGAAATCTGAGGTTTGTAGTTTTTCAACTCTTTGCCTGTCCAAGATAGTGGAAATGGTGTCATATTGCACTTCCTACGGCTTCCACGAGATGTCAACAGTCTTTAGAACCTTGTTTGATGCTTCTACTATAAAGGAGGGGGGAATGAGAGGGGATTGAGTCAGAGGTCTGGTAGTGTGCCACGAGCTGTACACGCGCATTCACATGAGAGGTAGCTTGCGTTCCATGGCATTTCTGAAGACAAAGGAATTCTCCGGTTGGAACATTATTGAAGATTTATGATAACAACATCCTAAAGATTGATTCTACACTTAGTTTGACATGTTTCTACGAACTGTAATATTACTTTTCGTCTGAACTTTCGCCTGGACCTGCCAGCGCGTCGTCAGTTTGGATTGTGTACTAAACGCGCGAACAAAAGGAGGTATTTGGACAAATTATGGACTTTATCGAACAAATCAAACATTTATTGTGGAACTGGGATTCCTGGGAGTTTATTCTGATGAAGATCATCAAAGGTAAGTGAATATTTATAATGCTATTTCTGACTTTGTTGACTCCACAACATGGCGGATATCTTTTTGGCTTGTTTTGGCTCTGAGAACTGTACTCAGATTATTGCATGGTGTGCTTTTTTGAAATCTGACACAGCGGTTGCATTAAGGAGAAGTTTATCTAAAGTTCCATGCATAACACATGTATTTTTAATCAACATTTATGATGAGTGTTTCTGTAAATTGATGTGGCTCTCTGCAAAATCACCGGATGTTTTGGAAGCAAAACATTACTGAACGTAACGCGCCAATGTAAACTGAGATTTTTTGATATAAATATGAACTTTATCCAACAAAACATACATGTATAGTGTAACATGAAGTCCTATGAGTGTCATCTGATGAAGATCATCAAAGGTTAGTGATTGATTTAATTTCTATTTCTGCTTTTTGTGACTCCTCTCTTTGGCGGAAAAAATGGCTATGTTTTTCTGTGGCTATGTACTGACCTAACATAATCGTTTGTTGTGCTTTCGTCGTAAAGTATTTTTGAAATGTGACACATTGGCTGGATTCACAACAAGTGTAGCTTTAATTTGGTGTATTGCATGTTTGATTTCATGAAAGTAAAATTTTTATAGTATTTATAGTAAACATTTTATAGTTTTTATTTGAATTTGGCGCTCTGCATTGTCACTGGATGTTGGCCACGCTAGCGTCCCACATATCCCAGAGAGGTTTTAAACAATTTAAAGGCAATGCTACCAAATACTAATTGAGTGTATGTAAACTTCTGACCCACTGGGAAAGTGATGAAAGAAATTAAAGCTGAAATAAATCATTCTCTCTTCAATTATTCTGACATTTCACATAAATAAAGTGGTGATCTTAACTGACCTAAGACAGGGAATTTTTATTATGATTAAATGTCAGGAATTGTGAAAAACTGAGTTTAAATGTACTTGGCTAAGGTGTATGTGTCACGATCGTTGTTAGAATAAACAGACCAGGGCGCAGCGTGCGTGCGTAGAGTTCCACATGTTTCAATAAATGAAACTCACCAAAAACAATACAGAACAAACGAAACATGAAGTAAATGCAGTGTTCACAGGCAGTACACAAAAACAAGATCCCACAAATAACAGGTGGGAAAAAGGCTGCCTAAATATGATCCCCAATCAGAGACAATGATAGACAGCTGCCTCTGATTGGGAACCATACCAGGCCAACATAGAAAAGGAAAAACTAGACTACCCACCCTAGTCACAACTGGACCTACCCAAAAGAGAGAAATAAAAAGTTCACTAAGGTCAGGGCGTGACAGTATGTAAACTTCTGACTTCAACTGTAGGTGAACTTCCGGCGCCGACAGAGATGGCCGCCTCGCTTCGCATTCCTAGGAAACTATGCAGTATTTAGTTTTTTTACGTGTTATTTCTTACATTGGTACCCCAGGTAATCTTAGGTTTCATTACATACAGTCGGGAGGAACTACTGAATATAAGAGCAACGTCTACTCACTATCATTACGACCAGGAATATGACTCTCCCGAAGCGGATCCTGTGTTTTGCCTTCCACCCAGTACAATGGATCTGATCCCAGCCGGCGACCCTAAACAACGACGCCGTAAAAGGGGCAAACGAAGCAGTCTTCTGGTCAGGCTTCGGAGACGGGCACATCGCGCTCCACTCCCTAGCATACTACTCGCCAATGTCCAGTCTCTTGACAACAAGGTTGATGAAATCCAAGCAAGAGTAACATTCCAGAGAGACATCAGAGACTGTAACGTTTGCTTCACGGAAACATGGCTGACTCGAGAGACGCTAACGGAGTCGGTGCAGCCAGCTGGTTTCTTCACGCATCGCGCCGACAGAAACAAACATCTTTCTGGTAAGAAGAGGGGCGGGGGGGTATGCCTTATGATCAACGAGACGTGTTGTGATCATAACAACATACAGGAACTCAAGTCATTCTGTTCACCTGACTTAGAATTCCTCACAATCAAATGTCGACCGCATTATCTACCAAGGGAATTCGCGCCGATTATAATCACAGCCGTATATATTCCCCCCCAAGCAGACACATCGATGGCCCTGAACGAACTTTATCTGACTCTATGTAAACCGCGTCCTCAGAGCATGCGCAGACCAGCTGGCTGGTGTGTTTACGGACATATTCAATCAATCCTTATCCCAGTCTGCTGTTCCCACATGCTTCAAGAGGGCCACCATTGTTCCTGTTCCCAAGAAAGCTAAGGTAACTGAGCTAAACGACTACCGCGCCGTAGCACTCACTTCCGTCATCATGAAGTGCTTTGAGAGACTAGTCAAGGACCATATCACCTCCACCCTACCTGACACCCTAGACCCACTCCAATTTGCTTACCGACCCAATAGGTCCACAGACGACGCAATCACAACCACACTGCACACTGCCCTAACCCATCTGGACAAGAGGAAAATCCTTATGTGAGAATACTGTTCATCGACTACAGCTCAGCATTTAAAACCAGTACCCTCCAAACTCGTCATCAAGCTCGAGACCCTGGGTCTCGACCGCGCCCTGTGCAACTGGTACTGGACTTCCGACGGGCCGTCCCCAGGTGGTAGGGTAGGTAACAACACTCCACCCCGTTGGGGCTCCACAAGGGTGCGTTCTGAGCCCTCTCCTGTACTCCCTGTCACCCACGACTGCGTGGCCATGCACGCCTCAACTCAATCATCAAGTTTGCGGACGACACTACAGTGGTAGGCTTGATTACCAACAACGACGAGACGGCCTACAGGGAGGAGGTGAGCATCCTCGGAGTGTGGTGTCAGGAAAATAACCTCACACTCAACGTCAACAAAAACAAAGGAGATGATTGTGGACTTCAGGAAACAGCAGAGGGAGCACCCCCCTATCCACATCGACGGGACATAGTGGAGAGGTAGTACGTTTTAAGTTCCTCGGTGTACACATCACGGACAAACTGAATTGGTCACCCACACAGACAGCGTTGTGAAGAAGGCGCAGCAGCGCCTCTTCAACCTCAGGAGGCTGAAGAAATTTGGCTTGTCACAAAAGCACTCACAAACTTCTACAGATGCACAATCGAGAGCATCCTGTCGGGCTGTATCACGCCTGGTATGGCAACTGGCTCCGCCACAACCGTAAGGCTCTCCAGAGGGTAGTGAGGTCTGCACACGCATCACCGGGGCAAACTACCTGCCCTCCAGGACACCTACACCACCGATGTCACAGGAAGGCCATAAGATCAACAAGGAAACACCACCCGAGCCACTGGCTGTTCACCCGCTATCATCCAGAAGGCGAGGTCAGTACAGGTGCATCAAAGCAGGGACCGAGGACTGAAAAACAGCTTCTATCTCAAGGCCATCAGACTGTTAAACAGCCACCACTAACATTTTAGTGGCCGCTGCCAACATACTGACTCAACTCCAGCCACTTTAGTAATGGGAATTGAGGAAAATGTATGTAAAAAATGTATCACTAGCCACTTTAAACAATGCCACTTAATATAATGTTTACATACCTACATTACTCATCTCATATGTACTCTATATCATCTACTGCATCTTGCCATCTTTTATGTAATAACATGTATCACTAGCCACTTTAAACTATGCCACTTTATGTTTTATACCCTACATTACTCATCTCAGATGTATATACTGTACTCTATACCATCTACTGCATCTTGCCTATGCCGTTCTGTACCATCACTCATTCATATATCTTTATGTACATATTCTTTATCCCTTTACACTTGTGTGTATAAGGTAGTAGGTTGTGAAATTGTTAGGTTAGATTACTCGTTGGTTATTACTGCATTGTCGGAAACTAGAAGCACAAGCATTTCGCTACACTCGCATTAACATCTGCTTACCATGTGTATGTGACAAATCAAATTTTGATTTGATTTGTTATATGCCCAAACTTTTTGAGCTTCTACTTTTAACAATCCACTACTCCAGAAATAAGTCTATCACTGTTGCCGCCTGTTATAGACCCCCCTCAGCTCCCAGCTGTGCTCAGGACACCATATGTGTGAATTGATTGCCCATTCTATCTTCAGAGTTCATTCTGTTAGGTGACCTAAACTGGGATATGCTTAACACCCTGGCCGTCCTACAATCTAAGCTAGATGCCCTCAATCTCACACAAATTATCAATGAACCCACCAGGTACAATCCTAAATCTGTAAACATGGTCACCCTCAAAGATATTATCCTGACCAACTTGCCCTCCAAATACACATCTGCTGTTTTCAATCAGGATCTCAGTGATCACTGCCTCATTGCCTGCGTCCGTTATGGGTCCACGGTCAAACGACCACCCCTCATCACTGTCAAACGCTCCATAAAACACTTCTGCTTCTCTAATCGACCTTGCCCGGGTATCCTGGAAGGATATTGACCTCATCCCGTCAGTAGAAGATGCCTGCTTGTTTTTTGAAAGTAATTTCCTCAACATCTTAAATAAGCATGCCCCTTTCAAAAAATGTAGAACTAAGAACAGATATACCCCTTGGTTCACTCCAGAGCTGACTGCCCTTCACCTGCACAAAAACATCCTGTGGCGTACTGCACTAGCATTGAATTGTCCCCGCGATATGCAACTTTTCAGGGAAGTCAGGAACCAATACACACAGTCAGTTAGGAAAGCAAAGACTATCTTTTTCAAACAGAAATTTGCATCCTGTAGCTCTAACTCCAAAAAGTTCTGGGATACTGTAAAGTCCATGGAGAATAAGAGCACCTCCTCCCAACTGCCCACTGCACTGAGGCTAGGAAACACTTTCACCACCAATAAATCTACAATAATTGAGAATTTCAATAGGCATTTCTCTATGGCCGGCCATGCTTTCCTCCTGGCTACCCAAACCCCAGCCAACAGCTCCGCACCTCCCGCAGCGACTTGCCCAAGCCTCCCCAGCTTCTAATTCACATTAAATCCAGAAAGCAGATGTTCTGAAAGAGCTGCAAAACCTGGACCCGTATAAATCAGCTGGGCTAGACAGTCTGGACCCTCTCTTTCTCTAATTATCTGCCGCCATTGTTGCAAACCCTATTACTAGTCTGTTCAACCTCTCTTTCGTATTGTCCGAGATTCCTAAAGATTGTAAAGTTGCCGCAGTCATCCCCCTCTTCAAAGGGGGTGACACTCTAGACCCAAACTGTTACAGACCTATATCCATCCTGCCCTGCTTCTCTAAAGTCTTCGAAAGCCAAGTTAAAACAGATCACTTACCATTTCGAATCCCACAGTAGCTTCTTCGCTGCGCAATCCGATTTCTGAGCTGGTCACTGGTGCAACTCAGACACGCTCAAGGTACTAAATGATAACATAACCGCCATCGATAAAAGACAGTACTGTGCAGCCATCTTCATCGACCTGGCCTAGGCTTTCGACTCTGTCAATCACCGTATTCTTATCGGCAGACTCAACAGCCTTGGCATCTAAAATGACTGCCTTACCTGGTTCACCAACTACTTCTCAGACATAGTTCAGTGTGTCAAATCGGAGGGCCTGTTGTCCGGATCTCTGGCAGTCTCTATGGGCGTACCACATGGTTCAAATCTCGGGCTGACTCTTTTCTCTGTATATATCAATGATGTTACTCTTGCTGCGGGTGATTCCTTGATCCACCCCTACGCAGAAGACACTATCCTGTATACATCTGGCCCTTCTTTGGACACTGTGTTAATGAACCTCCAAACAAGCTTCAATGCAAATTGATCAGAAATACAGTGTAGACATTGTTAATGTTGTAAATGACTTTTGTACCTGGAAATGGCAGATTTTTATGGAATATCTACATAGGTGTACAGAGGCCTATTATCAGCAACCATCACTCCTGTGATCCAATGGCACGTTGTGTTAGCTAATACAAGTTTATCATTTTAAAAGGCTAATTGATCATTAGAAAACCCTTTTACAATTATGTTAGCACAGCTGAAAACTGTTGCAAATTAATGCAAATTACTTAAAAATCATACAATGTGATTTTCTGGATTTTTGTTTTAGATTCCATCTCTCACAGTTGAAGTGTACCTATGATAAAAAATTACAGACCTCTACATGCTTTGTAAGTAGGAAAACCTGCAAAATTGGCAGTGTATCAAATATGTTCTCCCCACTGTATATATAAAATGTCTTACCGAGCGTTTCCATAAGTCCAGGGAAATTTCTTCAACTGTCTTCTGACTGTGATTAGAGCGATTTAGATGTTGTGCGGTGATGCCAGCAGATTACAGATGGCCTTTGGCGATCACTCATCTTCATTCATCAGTGAGTCGATGGATTAAATAGTCTTGCTGGAAATGGAATACAATGGAAAAATGTGCAGCATACAGTAAAGACCAGCAGTCAAATTATTTAAGCCTTCTTTTTAGCATTATTAGGCCTACTTGACAGTATTGTCGCCTACTATACCTGTTCATTTTCCTGGGCTTTCGCTATCGTCATGGCACAGGCATCTCATGATAGTGTTTGTGAATAGCACTGTCCATGACCAAAATCCCCAAGTCTAACAGTATTTTTGAAATGTCTCCAGTAGATGTTCCATTCCTCCTGAAAGCCCTAATCTGCTCACGTAAATGAATAGAGATCCTGGTCATGGTGCTTTGGTGTGTTGTTACAGCATAATCAAAGTGAGGACAATCGTACCAATTTAATAATATCCTTGGGCATTCTTAGCAAGGGAGGAGAATTCTCCACCAGGGCGGATTGTGAGAGGATCACGTACAAACGCAATGATATCATTGGGCATAATGTAGTCTTCAAATCTTGTTCCCGCTCAGCCCAGTCAAAACTGTTCGCTGCTCTGGCCCCCCAATGGTGGAACAAACTCCCTCACGACGCCAGGACAGCGGAGTCAATCACCACCTTCCGGAGACACCTGAAACCCCACCTCTTTAAGGAATACCTAGGATAGGATAAAGTAATCCTTCTCACCCCCCCCCCCCCCCTTAAAAGATTTAGATGCACTATTGTAAAGTGGCTGTTCCACTGGATGTCATAAGGTGAATGCACCAATTTGTAAGTCGCTCTGGATAAGAGCGTCTGCTAAATGACTTAAATGTAAATGTAATGTTGTGGATAAATTGTCCCTCAGCTGCTTGATGAAATCTTCTGTTACCTCTGTGTCAATGCTGCGGCCTGGTCCCTCTGCCAGTTGTTTCTTCAGTGTGCTGAAGTGCAGTAGCCTTCCAGATCGAACAACTCAAGTCCAAATCCGTGATCCGTGGGAGATCCGTGGGGCGACGCACAATTGGCATAGCGTCGTCCGGGTTAGGTAGGGTTTGGCCGGTAGGGAGGGTTTGGCCGGTAGGGATATCCTTGTCTCAGTATGTAAAAATGTAATAAAAGAAATATATATATATAAAAAAAAAAAATGTATGCACTCTACTGTAAGTCGCTCTGGATAAGAGCGTCTGCTCTTGGCCGGTAGGGATATTCTTGTCTCAGTATGTAAAAATGTATGCACTCTACTGTAAGTCGCTCTGGATAAGAGCGTCTGCTAAATGACTAAAATGTAAATGTAAAATGTAAATCGAACAACTCAAGCTTCCTAATAAAGGCCTCAAATTTATTTTCTGGAGCTTGCAGTTAACGATTCAATGTTTCTGCATCGGCCAACTACGTGGCGTGGGAAGGCCAAGGAACGTTCTGTGCTTAGAATCATAATTTAGTCTGAGATATTTTCTTTGCAAATAAGATACACTGGTTTGGCCTTGGGAAAAGATGGAGAGATGACTGCATATCTCTGTACATTCTTCTCTGAAACTTTGATTTTCATTATCCACCTTTCGCAACATTTTATCTTGCTTATCAAGCAAATTGTTCGGAACAAATGTTGTCGTACAAAAAAAGCAGTGTAGCCTACAGTAGGCTACGTAGACATGTAGGCTACACGTGAGATGGTTTGGGATGAGTTGGACCAATGCACAGTATTATACAGAGCCGTGATCGCATGGAACTCCCTTCCATCTCCAGTTACTCAAACAAAAAGCAAAATTAAACATTTAATGGAATGGGACTGAGAAGGGACACACAAGCACCCACACAGACAGACACATTCATTGTTTAGTTGTATGGTTTGTACTATTATCTGGTGTTGTTTTGTTTGTATATCATTGTATTTTACATTTGTTTGACTGTCCCTGTCTATGAGTGTTTTGTTACTTGCCATGTGTTTTTTTTGTGGAGCCCATGAAGAACAGTTGCTGCTTCTTCAAAAGCTCAATTGGAATCTGAATGAACCAATAAATAAATGTGACATCCCGCAACTGAGAAAAAAACACAAAACACTCGTTACTAGTTACCATAGCCACAAAGTCATAAACCCCGCCAATTCTTAAAATGTGATTCTAAACATAACACTAACCTTAACCACACTACTAACCTTACGCCTAACCTTCAATTAGACCAAAAAGCACAGTTTTGTTTTCATACATGTGTAATATCCAATCTAGAGTCTGTGGCTGTGTTACTAGTGGAAACCGTTGTGCCTCTTGTTCACACGCGTATCTGCCCTCTCAATGGCTAGAATGGTCCCACCTGATCTTGCCTCCTACAGACTGCATTACATTTTAAAGGCATTTATTTTCATTGTTAGAGGGCATACTGTGGCACAATGGGCATAGTGTGGGCTCACGAGCCGGGGTCTCCAACGATGCACCATGTTAGCTGTAAAAAGCCATTTTTGTCAACAACACCGAAAGTCTCTTCCCTGTGTGCTGCCCTTCTGGCAGCTTTATGGGACTTGTACAGCTGGTGAGCAATCAGCCCTTGATTTGTCACCAACTCCCAATCAGCCCCAATTAATCCTGGCCGTAGAGCCCGTCGAGACCTGGCACGTCCAGCAGATGGAGCCATCGCCTAGTGATGTATACTCCGTCTGTCACCAGGCCTCGACGAGTCTCCCCCTAGTGGCTGACCTGCCGTATGCCACAGTTAGTAAATAAATGATTTTAAGACAATTAATGTATGGATGATTCATAGTAAAGGCTGGGTTCGTGCAGATAACCAACCATTTACGACATTTGGAATGAGACTAACGTGAGGTAAAGAATAATTAATTAATTAGAAGACTACTTGATCAGATATTAAAATATCTGAAGAGTTATATTAGGAAAATTATAACTTTGTAATCTGAAGATTTTCCTTGGTGCACCGACTTCCTAGTTAATTACATTTACATGATACATTTAATCACGTAATAATAATTACAGAGAATTGATTTAATAAAATAACAGTCTTCAGTTTAATGATGCCAAAGACATGACACTCTGTCAGGTTGGATGGGGAGCGTGCTGCACAGCTATTTTAAGGTCTCTGCAGAGATGTTCAATCGGGTTCAAGACCGGGCTGTGGCTAGGCCACTCAAGAACATTTAGAGACTTGTCCCGAAGCCACTCCTCCGTTGTCGTGGCTGTGTGCTTAGGTTCATTGTCCTGTTGGAAGGTGACACTTCTCCCCAGTCTAAGGTTCTGAGTGCTCTGGAGCAGGGATCATCAAGGATCTCTCTGTACTTTGCTCCTTTCATCTTTCCCTTGATCCTAACTAGTCTCCCAGTCACTGACGCTGAAAAATATCCCCACAGCATGATGCTGCCACAACCATGCTTCACCGTAGGGATGGTGCTAGGTTTCCTCCAGATGTGACGATTGGCATTCAGGCCAAAGAGTTTAATCTTGGTTTCATCAGACCAGAGAATCTTGTTTCTCATGATCTGAGAGTCTAAGAGCGCTGTCATGTGCTTTTACTGATGAGTGGCTTCCGCCTGGCCACTTTACAATAAAGGCATGATTGGTGAAGTGTTGCAGAGATGGTTGTCCTTCTGGAAGGTTCTCCCATCTCCACAGAGGAACTCTGGATGTCTGTCAGAGTGACAATCAGGTTCTTGGTCACCTCCCTGACCAAGGCCCTTTCCCCCGATTGCTCAGTTTGGCCGGCGGCCAGCTCTAGGATGAGTCTTGATGGTTCCAAACTTCTTCCATTTAAGAATGATGGAGGCCACTGTGTTCTTCTTCAATGCTGCAAAAAAAATGTGGCAACCTTCCCCAGATCTGTGCCTTGACACAATCCTGTCTCGGAGCTCCACGGACAATCCCTTCAACCTCATGGCTTGGTTTTTGCTCTGATATGCATTGTCAACTCTGGGACCTTATTTAGACCGGTGTGTGCCTTTCCAAATCATGTCCAATCAATTGAATTTTCCACAGGTGGACTCCAATCAAGTTGTAGAAACATGTCAAGGATGATCAATGGAACAGGATGCAACTGAGCTCAATTTTGAGTCTCATAGCAAATGGTCTGAATACTTATGTAAATAAGGTATTTCAGTTTTTTACTTTGAAAACATTAGCAAATTCTAAAAAACTGTTTTTGCTTTGTCATTATGGGGTATTGTGTGCAGATTGGTGACGATGTTTTATTTATGTAATCAATTTTAGAGTAAGGTTGTAACTTCACCAAATTTGGAAAAAGGGAAGTTGTCTGAATACTTTCCGAAGGCAATGTACAGTACATGTAGTTAGGTCAAGCCTACAGAGAACATAGAAAGAAAGCCTACTAAAATAATGCACATTAGGGCTTTCAGGAGGAATGGAAAATCTACTGGAGACATTTCAAAAATACTGTTCGACTTGGGGATTTTGGTCACGGACAGTGCTATTCGCAAACACTATCATCAGATGCCTGTGCTACGCCGAACGCGAAAGCCCAGGAAAATTAACAGGTACAGTAGGCGATACTGTAAAGTACGCCTAATAATGCTAAAAATAATGCTTAAATAAATCGACTGCTGGTCTTTGCGGAATGCTGCATATTTTCTAAATTGTAAAAAAAATTGTAAAAAAATAAAGAAAATTCAGAGAATGAGAGTATGTGTGTCACGCCCTGACCATAGTTTGCTTTGTATGTTTCTATGTTTAGTTTGGTCAGGGTGTGATCTGAGTGGGAATTATATGTTGTATGTCTAGTTTGTCTATTTCTATGTGTTTGGCCTGATATGGTTCTCAATCAGAGGCAGGTGTTTGTCGTTGTCTCTGATTGGGAACCATATTTAGGTAGCCTGTTTTGGGTTGTGGGTGATTGTTCCTGTTACTGTGTTCCTGTTCGTGTGTTACTGTGTTTCTGTGTTCACGTTACGGGACTGTTTCGTCGTCGTTTGTTTGTTGGTTTTTTGTTTTTGTTTTGGTCAAGTATTCGATTAAAATGAATACTCACCACGCTGCATCTTGGTCCTCCTCTCTTTCTCCCAATGACGATCGTGACACCCACCTTATTGTGGGAAGCTTGTGTGAGGCTACCCGAAAGGTTTGACCCAAGTTAAACAATTTAAAGGCAATGCTACCACATACTAATTGAGTGTATGTAAACTACTGACCC
This sequence comes from Salvelinus sp. IW2-2015, assembly GCF_002910315.2. NCBI lineage: Eukaryota > Metazoa > Chordata > Actinopteri > Salmoniformes > Salmonidae > Salvelinus > Salvelinus sp. IW2-2015. The sequence goes on from NC_036866.1 coordinate 49,550,556, forward strand.
ATTGGGAATGTGATGAAATAAATAAAATATGAAATAAATTATTCTCTCTACTACTCTTCTGACATTTCACATTCTTAAAATAAAGTGGTCATCCTAACTGAGCTAAGACAGCTCAATTTTTACAAGGATTAAATGTCAGGAATTGTGAAAAACTGAGTTTAAATGTATTTGGCTAAGGTGGATGTAAACTTCCGACTTCAACTGTATATTGTCCTGCTAATAACAGGGTTAATAATATATGTGAGAATATCCAAGGGGATTTTATATAATTCTAAATTAATAATAATAATAATCATCTTTTTTTTTTTTTTTATAACATTATTTTGGAGATGATTTTGTTTTCAAATAACGTAAAATGAACAAGAAAAAGTCCATTCTTGAACATGGGGTGAGACATTGTTACTAATTGGTAAATAAGGTCAATTTGTTATTTATAATGATATATTTCTGTTTTTAAAGGGAGAGAAACCAAAAGTATTCCATCGCCTCACGGCCACAGCCAGCATTTGTAGCAATGTAGTTTGCACTGAGACGCATTGTCTTAGACCACTGCGCCACTCAGGCGCTATACAATGTTACCGGTTGGGTGTAGGCTACAGTGCTGCAGTAAGAGCAAAATAATCCTAACATTTCCACACCTAATTGTAGTCTACGTTTCTCTTAGAATAAAAAGCTTAGAGTAAGAAGTTTTAGTAAGAAATACTGAAGTCGTGCACAATTATCAGTTTCTATTTGGTTTATGTCGCCCATTCATTGTCAGTAAGAGACACAGTAGCGCCTTGGGACCCAAACGCATGATCAGTGCTCTAACTCCCCCTTACGCTGGTCTGGAGCAATGAAGTAGTGACACAGAGTACTGTACTAAACCACAAATTACTTCTAAGTCTCGCGGCATAATTGAAAAACGTTTAACGGAGCAACCACTGTACATGTATTTAGGGCAAGCCTACAGAGAACATAGAAAGTAAGCCTACCTCTGTCTGTCTGTGTCTGTCTGTCTGTCTGTCTGTCTGTCTGTCTGTCTGTCTGTCTGTCTGTCTCTGTCTGTCTGTGTCTCTGTCTGTCTGTCTGTGTCTCTGTCTGTCTCTGTCTGTCTGTCTGTGTCTCTGTGTGTCTGTGTCTGTGTCTGTCTCTGTCTCTGTCTCTGTCTGTTTCGTCTTGTGTGTGTGTGTGTGTGTGCCCCGTCTGTGTCGTGTCTGTGTCCGTCCGCTGTCTGCCTGTCAAATGCATCCAGTGATGCTCTGAATGTAACTTGGCCCTTTGAAAGTTTCCTAACACTAGTCTCCTCTAGTGGAAGTGGGTCAGTTGTTTACGGTTTGTTAAGATCCCCCTATCACCAATGAATTCTATCAAAGAGATTGAACGGGATCAAGGCAACACACACACACACAATAGCCGACACACACACTATACACACACCACAATCTGTTCACGCAGATAAACTCGCAAATGCACCCAAGCTAACTCCTCGGAAAAACACCGAAATTCAATATACATACTCACACCGAACACACTGTTCTCATCGACTCCTGCATCGTTCAAGCAGCACTACCTATGATAGAGCTGGAGACAAAAAGATAAGAGTAGTGTAGCACGCACACAAACCCCTTGCTATAGAAAGATGTAGCAAACCACAAAATAATAGACATTTATGATGAGCGACGACCACACAAATATACGAAGTATTCACATCAAATCAAAGACTCGTTAATCGAGGTAGTTACCATCAAGAGACACTCTTACATAGTGTGTGCTGTTGAGAGAGAGAGAGAGTACACGCATCATTATTTTAAGTAGCATGCTTCATGTTGTTTGTTGCAGAAGTGGGACGGCTACGACAAGCATTGCACACGATAGGCTTATGGCAGGGCTACGGGCCAGAAGGGTGAGGGATCGCCAAAACACATCCAGCACGCACGAGCTCCTGCCTGTGTACTCTTATACTAGTATCGACAGAGCCGAGCTGCTAGCCCATAGATCGAGAGGAATGTGTGCTGAGACCAATTTGAATACAGGACCATTATTTATACAGATTGGTATTAAAATCATGTTTTGCAACAAATTTTCACACACCAAACTACGTTATTTTGTGCCAATGCAACACTACGACAGTTAAACAATATATATCCTACCAACTTCGGGCACTTTCAATATCATGGTTTGACGTTTTTCAACACCGCATAAATAATAGGACTATTGCATCTATTCGTATCGGGAGGCGAACACGAGGAAAACTATTCACAGGATGAGACATTCACTCCATAACAAATACTTTCTCTCACTTCCACATACAATGTCTTGTTTACAAACTATCACGTTTTGGCAAGTGTCGGATAAGGACATTTTTATCTGTTAGTGCATGAACACAAGTCATATATCTTTTTCCCCTAATAGTTTGTTGGACAGACAGATTAGTGTGTACCACTAACGTGATTATGCCAGAGATTTCAAAGTGGGTCAGCAAGTTTACATACAGTACTAATTTCTGACTGTGTCTACCCTTTTAAAGAACCAGCTGGAACAACTCTTATACGAGAATAGAAATTTTACTTAGTGCAGGGGACTTAATAGAAGAACTCATATACTGAATCAGAGCTAATAAGCCGAGTACATAAATTCTAGACCTCTCACATAAGTGAACCTGTCTAATAGGATGGACACGTAAGCATGTAAAAGGGATTACTTATCTAACAAGGCTCCTACCATTTAAAATACGACGTCCTCTTTCTATGACATTGTGGGAGGAACATGCAACAAGTAACATAGCGAGACCTAATGAGTACTTTACATCTCTAATGAGAATATTGAATTAAGACCACCCATCTAGCTGAGTGCGGGAGGTGTACATAATCCGTATCTGAGGTAAGCCCAATTTTCTCACATAGCCGCTGCTCATAATGGGACCTATTAGTGGGGGAACAGAAATAACAGGACCTGTCACCTGATAATGACCTCTAGTGGGGGGACAGAAATAACAGGACTCTATCACCTTCATGTGATCCTCTAACGAGGGGTGACAGAACTCAACACGTACCTATAATCAACGCTGATAGTGGCTCTCTAGTGGGGGAACAGACATAATTAAACAGGAAACCACAATTCACGTATTCGAACAGTCATGAATTAAATGAACTCATCTGAGGGGGTGAGCACACGAACATAACGGACCTATAACTCAACCTGAGTCAAGCCGAGTCCTATAGATGGGGGACCGAGAGAGCTACACAAGTGACCAGGAGATGCGTCTTGTTCTCCTTATAGTACAATCGCTACATATGATCTTTGGACCTTCGACGAGAGAGAGGAAGGCGACAGATACACTCCCACTACTATAACTAATCACCGTAAAATAGTGAGTGCATAGTGTAGTGACTGACCATAAATGATAATCTGTAAAAATAAACCATGAGTATACGATGACCTCAAATATGTAGGACTGGAGATCAAGTATCCATAAAGCAGTACCAATACACATGCGAGACCTCAATAATGAGACCTCTTAGTAGGGGCGAATTAGCCATACCTCAGTGAAAAGGCGCTCATAGTATCAACCTGACATAGTGAGAAGATGCACTATGTGGGCTATGGGACAAGAAACAAACACCACATAAAAATAACGACCAGACTTATGGTTTTGCAAACACTGTAAATCCAAAGGGGAAACAACCATGATTAGCGTGACCCTCTAAGTTGAGAGGAGAGACAGGACCATTACGCTACATGTGTGTAAGTCTATCGAAGGTTGCATAGAATGAACGTAGAACGTCATGCAACTATGTTGCAGTGTGAGCATGCATCGATCATAGACAACTAGACACGATTTACCTTTATTCTTAGCAAATTCACCAGGGAGTGTGAATTGGGAGCATGAGAATTATGGACATGGGATCGTGCTTATGTCACTCTTGCAAGTACTGTGGATACTTATGTACCTACCAGTCGATCATATCGTGAGACTGCTGAGAGTGGTGCTACCGTAAGCGAGATATCAATGTTGTATGTTGGGAGTTGCTTATGGTTCCTGCATGGACGCGGCTGAGTTGGTCATCCTCTCACCAAACATATAGAGTGATCATATTGGCGTAGAGAAATGAATGAGATGGTAATCAAAGTATAAACTTATGAGCAGTGTGGAGATATGATCTCGTCATAGTACATGCAAGGTACGTGTGATACAGTTCATATAAGTGGACAAGTTGGAGGTCGCGACTCAATGGCTCTTCACACGGTATGAATGTGTCCCGAATTTGGAACGTCTCTAATCATATAAGTGTAGCAACTTTATAGAATCAGAACTGCACTCTAGTATTGGCCCAAGTGCGTCAATAACTTGCGCGGCTAGAGCTTAGCTGGTATAAACTTATGGGCTGTATATATGGTGCCATTGTGGAGCACGACAATAAGCTCAAAAATGGGTGAGATTTCAGCGTTGTGTCCCAGTATTCTTATAACGCGCTCTTGCACAACGAGTCTTTGCATCAGCAGGGCACGTTCGAGTAGAGATTAAGAACATGCTGTATTGTCTGTTGTCACACACAACAACTGCGATAAGTTCCGCGCTCGGTGCTACAAGGAGGAACTCACAAACTCGATATGCCAGGTATAACAAGCACTGCTCACTCGAGAGGAGGTTCCAGGACGCCATGGAGAGGGTATAAGCCAGTCTCAGATTATGACAGCAGAAGAGTCACAAAAAAGATCTACTGAGCAGGAGACGATCACTTGGTGCGAATGTCGAATAGTGGCCTGATGATCGGAAAGTACCTCTAAAGACATTTCGACCCCAAGCAAGGGCTAGAAAGAGAGCACATGGCAAAGATACCATTCGCATATGCCTTGTTTGCGTGTGATGAGCACGTGCGAATGGTTGTGGGTTGAGTCGTGTGGTGGTGTGTAGTGTGTGTGTGTGTGTGTGTGTGTGTGGTGTGTGGTGTGTGTGTGTGTATGTGTGTGTGTGTGTGTGTGTGGTGTGTGTGTGTGTGTGTGTGTGTGTGTGTGTGTGTGTGTGTGGTGGTGTGTGTGTGTGTTGATGTTGTGTGGGTGTGTGTGTGTGTGTGTGTGTGTGTTGTGTGTGTGTGTGTTGTGTTATGTGTGGAAACCCCACTTGCCTGTGTGTGTGTGTGTGTGTGTGTGTGGTGTGTGTGTGTGTGTGTGTGTGTGTGTGTTGTGTGTGTGTGTGTGTGTGTGTGTGTGTGTTGTGTGTGTGTGTGTGTGTGGTGTGTGTGTGTGTGTGTGTGTGTGTGTGGTGGTGTGGTGTGTGTGAGTGTAGGTAGTCGCTTATGATTGTTGAGGTCGTGAGCATCCCAGGCTTGCAAGAAGCACACAGAGAGGGTAATGTTTTTTGTATTGCAAGATTGATGACACGGATAGGAGATCAGACTCATCATGTAACATATGTATTTTGCGTCCAGCTGCTCTTATAAGCGTTACATTGATTGTCTGGACTGTAGTGCGGGACCAAGTATGCGGTACTTGTAGAAGAGACGTGAGAGTGATGGGTTGTGATTACGTGATAAGCGGGCAAGTCGGCTTCGAGAATAAGACAGGCGAAATGGGATTATGATGGAGTAGAGGAGAGTTGTTAGATAAATATGTCTCTAGCGCGAATATTAGGGGCTGCTGAATTAGGGAACGAGGAAGGTTTATGATAGGTGTATCTACTCTCACTCCATAAATCGAAAGAGGGGACTGGAGGCATTAAGGGGTGAGGTTGAGTAATGAGGTGGTGTGGACGACTCGGAGGAGTGTAATGCGCCTCGTCCAGTGTGAATTAAGGAGTAGCAGAGAATGGAGGGACTAGATGATGGGAGCCTGTGTAATTGGTTTTCTTTACTACAAGAAGGTCTACAGTTAGTGACAAGGGTGAAAGGTCGAGGATAGTTGGTAATTGGAGGAGGTATGTACGAGTCACACTCTGTGTATGGCCTCTCTCATCGACAATTTTGCATCTCCCTTCAGCCCGTTGCGTGCTAACGCATCAGTGTTCTCACCCGGTCCGATTATATGTTCAGGAACTATCACTAGCTCTGTCTTGTGTCATGGGGCTTCCAATGAGTAGGCTTCAAACACACATGACAGAACATGAGAATGTAAATGTGTATTTGTTGTTCCTGAAGAGCAAAATAATTAAATGCAATAGATTGTTTTTGCAAATCAGGAGATTATAGATGTGTCAGCACGTTACTTTGACAAGCTTATCTCCAGTCACAGTTTGCAATTAATCGACTAGAGGGCAAGAGCATGCGTTTCAACAACTCTTAACTTGAAAGTCTTTGGCTGTTTGCAGAAATGTATATGTGAATGTATTCCTTTTGGAGGTTGTGTTGCAGCCCAGCACACTGCTTTCAAAACAACTGTAGGGAATACTGTAGCAGTCATGAGATAACAATTCATCTCCACTATAAAGAAAGTCTCYCCTTGTGGTTGGAGTCAAAGCTTTCCTGTTCAGAAACGTAGTAACTATTGAATAGAATGAAAGGTGTTTATATGGGACATAGAGGAGTAAGAGAGAAACAGAGCTGCTAAATCAGCKAAAAACACTCCTGTGTTTCTTTCAACAACAAAACATATGTTCAAAGAAGATCATTCTCTTTCATCTGAGCTTCCCTCCAAAATTGCATTCTCTGCAAAAAACAAAACAATTCTGCCCAAAATGGATAATATTCACCGTTTTCTTTTAGGCATGATTAACACGATTACCAAACCGTCAACAGACGGTTGATACTTTACCCGTGGCCTAATTTGCTAAGACAGTCCTCTAAAAAGATAAACCTTCTGCTAGGGCATGATACGTTTGGGCTCAGGGATTTACTTTAATCCCTAATGTTTGAACAGAAGGCTTTGGTTGCTGGCACGCACACTTACAGCAACTTAATCAGCATGAGTCTCCTGCTCACATTCCTATCAATCAATCAAATGTATTTATAAAGCCTGTTTTTACATCAGCTCATGTCACAAGGTGCTTCTACAGAAACCCAGCTTAAAACCCCAAACAACAAGCAATGCAGATGTAGAAGCACATTCCTACGTTCTTGTCTTCTGTCCCTAACATCTCCCACAACATGATCTGATTCCCCAATGTAGAGAGAGAGCGAGAGAGAGAGAGAGGTAGAGAGTGAGAGACCAATAAGCATCATAAGAGAAAAAGAGGAGAGAGAGAACAAGAGGAAGAGAGTTGGAGAGAGAGAGAAATAACACCAGCTAATTTGTGTGACGCTCCAGCCATGTGTTTTCAACGTCTTTTGTACCGTTTGATCCCTGAGACAGAAATAAAGAAAATGGTTTGTATGATGACACAGTGCATCTGCAGGAGGGACATTGAGGAGGAGGGGAAACCAGTTTTGGTTTCTGTGTTTTGGGGTTTCTGCTGACTGGCAGGAGAGGAGAGGGGAGCAGAGGGGAGGAGAGGGGGAGAGGAAGGGTGATCAGGTATGGGTGAGGAGGGGAGAGTTAGAGCATGTATCAGCTCCACACACGAGCGCAGAACTTGAGCTGGTGGACCTAAAATGAACACAGAAGTGTCAAACCAACCCAACAGAGAAATCAGTAACATCACCTCTCTCTTTCTCTCTGCAGAACGCTCTAAAATAACCTGCTCTAGTTGCGACTTTAGCAAAGTTCAGCTAGAGTTCACTGGCGCTCCTCTCCCTTTCCAATAGGGAGCCTTTCATGTCTGTGCTGGCTCACTGTCTCGACTGCAACAGCAGCAGCAAATGCAGTCTGTTTGAAGCTGCCACCCAATTTATAGTAGTAGGTTCCATAACAAGCTCACATTTTTCAGGATCGGTGTTCCTCGTGGGACAGTTGAGCTAATGAGACTAATGCAATTAGCATGAGGTTGTAAGTAACAAGAACATTTCCCAACATAGAATATTGATAGGAGAAGCTTAAAAGGTCATTATCAAACAAACAGCAGGAAATGCCTTTAATTAGCTGTGAGCATGTAGTAGGGATAAGCACTGTATGCTCCTCTTAATTTCTCTCTCTTCTTTTTCTCTCTCGTCTCTTCACTCTCTCATCTCTTTCTCTAGTGTCACTATGGGCTACACTCACGAGCGACAATGAGTATAGCCAATTGTCGGTGCCCATCTCATCTGGCCTCAGAGGGCATGAGAGACTGGACTATGATCACCTGCCTGTGGGATGGATTCCTTGCTGTCGATGCCAATGGGTGCGTACAGCGAGTCACTTATATGTGATGAGCAGCAGGCTGGCTCTCAGCAGATTTTCACACTCACGGGCTGGCCGCATCGAGAGTAAACTGAGACGCTGGTATACCGGTATAGGCACGCTAGGGTTCTGTCAGCGTACCATTGTCCAGCTCATGGGAACTGGAGTTTAGGTAGCTGCTCTCGCTGGAGCTCTGGCAGAGATGCTGTCTCTAACGTCTGTATGTATGTTGGAAATGACACGACACAACTGACAACTTCGCATCCTGAGACGCTAAACAGTAGGAGCCTGTAAGCCACCGTAGCTGAATGGAACAGACCACTGTGAGTTATTATATTATTTCTGAAGCGCTTCCAGCTACCAATAAGTGACCGATTCTTTACGTATTCGCACTCTCGCACGATATGGGCAGTGGTGGTAAGATGAGAGTCTCCACGAGCACCGCAAGGCATCGTTTGGGAACGCCAACGACTAGCTCTGGGCTCTCCGCACAATTAGCGCATAAGAAAGGAGAGCGAGGCGTACAGTCGGCGACCCGTCTCGCTGCAATATTGCGCGTCTAGTCCTCTACATACTGTTTCTTCCGAGGTTCGGCTTTCTAGGGGGAGTGTTCCTAAGCCACCGGTGTGCGCTTTCTACATCGGTGCACGCCGCTCAGTTGACTATACTGTTTTGGGGTTTAGGCTGGGTTTCTGTACATCACTTTGTGACATTGGCTGATGTAAAGGGCTTATAAATACATTTGTTGTGAAAATTTGATTCAATAGTCACGAGTGATACAGACAGCAGATCGCTAGTGCAGATGACGTCGAGAGAGGCGGAGAGACTGCTGAGGCGACGGGCCCACGTGCTGGAACTTAGGTGAGTAGCATTCAAACATATGAGGGAGACTATAGCGACCTCCACGGGAAGTCACAATGGTAGGGTGCCATGGGAAAGTCAATTTGCGAGATGCCCGGCTGAGCAGCGTATGACATATAGCGTCCTTCTTCACACTCAGACGCGCGTACCTGGTAGCTCTCACGCGAGCGTGCGAAGGTCGCCGGTATAGGCTGCCAGGGCGATATCAGCTCATCCGCTCAATGTGTCGGGAGCAGGATTAGGCACGCTACACGAGCTCACTGAGCGGAGAGAGCACTATATACTGAATCGTACCGAACAAGATAGGAGACAAGGCTCCGCTTGGGAGTCCATGCACATTGTGAGAGATTATAGACAATGTACTGGGTCCTTACTGTACGTATAACCTGATGGTATCAATTGGAGCGTTGCTCACTGTATGTTTCTTGTGATTGTTAAAGACACACTGTGGTCAAATGAAGAGTAGTTAGTTCTCATATTAAAACAGTGAATTACTTGAAGTTTGGTCTAGTGGTAGCTCTGCCTACTCTGGACCACACATACCTGCAGGCAACGGGGTCATGAATCCCACCTACTGTAGGCTTATCCAATGGCGACCCGTCATTCAGGGCAGCCCCACCTTTTTGGGTTGCCTGTTTTGCATGTTATTTTAAAGGCAGTAAATGAGGCTGAATGAACTGTTTCGCTGCCAGACAAGGCTCCGCTGATAGCCAGTGTAGCAGTGGTAAGGTGTTGGGACTCCGCTGTTGGGACTCTGAGGTTGGGACAGCTTTATGTGGGACTCTGAGGTTGGGACAGCTTTATGTGGGACTCTGAGTTGGGACAGCTTTATGTTGGGACTCTGAGGTTGGACAGCTTTTGTAGGCCCTAACAGTTTGTGGGCATACAAAAAATAGTTGTTTGCCCCACCAAGATTTACATGCTAAAATCGCCACTGGACCTTCTGTCTCCCTCTCTACTTCAACTGTCACTGTCCAGAAAAACAAATATGTAAAAAAGCAACAAAATGTATACTACTGAACTGTTGGCTATTGCAATAGCGTTTAGAAAACATGTACTGTAGGCTAGTGGCATATAAAGATTGAAAGCATTTTAGTTTTTCTATCTTTGGTTTTTCTTTTTTCAATGACAGCGGACTGGGATGTCCTTTGGTCCACATGTCTGTCTGAAAAGACCAGAACAATGTGAAGATAAGGGAGCTGTCTGAACTCTGACAGCCTCTTCAGAACAAGTCTAAACGGAGGGGTTATTTTCCCTGCAGTCTGTTTCTCCTCTGTTTGGTTAAGTCTCTCACATCCAATTTGTCTTCATTTCTCCAAGCTGTTGCTGCTGCAGAGCCTGGGGTAGAACCAATTAGAATACAGTGTTTACCATACGGTAGTGAGCCTCTCTGAGGAAGGGGGTGGGGGGAGAGAGAGAGAGAGGAGAGAGGAGAGAGAGAGAGAGGAGAGAGAGTGAGAGAGAGAGAGAGAGAGAGGGAGAGAGGGGGAGAGAAGGAGGGGGGAGGGGGGGACCTGCAGATGCATCATGCTGATTGAAACTGAGGGGGAATGTTCATTACTGTACCTGCATCTTTACTAGTCCACTATAATCCCATCAAGGAATATACAGCATACACCTATGCATCTTACTATGCTGAACAAAATATTGAACAAAATATAATGCAACATGCAACAATTTAAACGATTTTACTTAGTTACAATTCATATAAGTGGGTGGGCCTATGCCCACCCAGGCCCACCCATGGCTGTGCTTCCCCTTTCAGACAGATATCTCAGTCAAGTTGTCCGGATGGCTGTCTCAGATTTTAGAATGGCCTTTTATTGTCCCCAGCACAAGGTGCACCTGTGTAAGATATGCGTTTAATCAGCTTCTTGATATGCCACACCTGTCAAGTGGATGGATTATCTTGGCAAAAGGAGAAATGCTCACAAACAGGGATGTAAACATTTGTGCACAAAATCTGAGAAAATAATATTTCTGTCCATATGGAACATTTCTAGGATCAACACTTTAACATGTTGCGTTTATATTTTTGCTCAGTATACATAACGGGCTGAAAAGAGGCCATACATAATATCATGCTTTTTGAAGGGTGAGGCTGCAGACATGGATTTTGTGTCTGGAAATGAAAGAATAGCCAATGGTTTAATGAAAGGCATCCGTGACGACTGATGCCAACAGAGATGATTGTCCGACAAAACAATGTCAGGTTTTTGTGCATTGTTTTCTCGTCCAAAAATAGTTCATTTGACTTGAGTTTTAAAAAAACGGGCAATGATGAATGCATTTCGTTTTCATGCCTCTCAGTGCACCTAGTCACCGCTGACTACTGGGAAGGTTCACAAACTGCAAATGTATATCAATCCACTAGGGGGAGCCATCAGGCTGTTTACGAATCAGTGGCCGTGTACAGGCTTCCAGAGGACTAAACTGCGATGCAAGATAGAAAACCCTGAGTAATTCTAAAGCTAACAGCTTCACGTTCCAACTAAGGCTACATTTGTGACGAATCAAAATGAAAGAAAAGGTTTATCTTGTAAATTCAGCAGCCTTTGGTGTCACTGACTGGTCTATTCTTGTATTGTTGTATCGTTAATGACGTATTATGTTTTACTTGCAATAAGTTTTATATAGGCATTCTGTCATTCTAAATATGTAATGTGATAGGTATATTTCATTATTACTATATTTTAACACACAAAAAAACATTAGATTAATAAAATATTTAATCAGTCGTCTTTCTCAAATAAAGGGGATGATGACAAACAATTTTTTTTGCGAGAGAGAGAATCTGATTAATCGGTCTTCAACACGCGACTCAGAACGCTTCATTCAGGTATATTGAGTTCGTCCTAAATTAGCCTGCCCGGAGCAGGTTAGTTTCTAAACGTTCGTGTCATAGAAATGTACCTGCTAAAAGGTGAGACACTTTCGTGTCAGCAGTTATAACGAGTTGAACTCAGAGTTGACCAAAGTTACTTCGCTACCTTCTCAAACAAGATTCATAAGACAGGGCTCTGGTGAGCTGTCTGTAATATTAGTTTAGACTCGATTTGCTGAGCTAGGACACCATTATCAGAGCAGGTTAAATGTAATACCAGTAGTAATGACAGCGCTATAATGTTTCGTTTTAATGCTTAGTTGATTCGTGCCGTTCGCAGACAGCCACACCACAGCAGAATTATCACCAACGCATTTTATTTATTAGCTTTTATGAACCTAGTGGTGTTTTCACAAAAACATTGCTCAATTAAACGATAATAATGGCTCATTCGGCAGCTGCAAGTTTATTCAAATTGAGGCATGCATTTAAGGGGGAGATAAAGTGTAATTTAATGTAAATTACGCGTGTGTTTTTAAATAATAGTTTGAAATGTTTCCCTTGGTAGTTAAGGCTTTTAAAGTAATCTTATGCTAATTACCATACATTGTGGTTGTGTATGGCGTATTGTTGGTTAAATAAGTTAGTTTTTAGTTTTTTAGGCGCCTATTTCTTTCACATGGCCATTCGTTTCAGGGTCCAACTGAGGGAATATCAATTGATTTAAGCATGAAGCAGTTTTATCCCAAACTACTAGTTTTTTTCAATAGAGAATTTTGCCTCCACATCCCTCTCTTTATATCTAAACGAATTACACTTCTTCCACAGATAAAACCAAGCACCACATTTTCATCAGAATATTCAGCTGTTCTAAGTTTTGTTTATTGAGTTTTAACATGGCCATAAAGCATTCATCTAATCAATCTGTAGAAACAGACAAGCCTTATCTGAATCAAAAATCACATTTTTATATTGTACATGGCACGTCGATAAACTGGTGTAGACTTTACCGTGAAAATGGCTTACCTGAATGAGCCCTTCCTGAACGGATGCAGGGTTAAAAATAATACATAGTACTGAGGAAAAAAAATCACAGAGTGGAGCTATAAGTACCAGTCCGATCATTCAGAGGTAACGAGTATTTGTAGAGAGATATGTGCAGTGCCTTCAGGCAGTGGGCGATTTTTAGCATGTAATGTTGTTTACACCTGGTTATCAGCAGAGTCCCAACACCTTACCACTGTTACACCTGGCTATCAGCAGAGTCCCAACACCTTACCACTGTTACACCTGGCTATCAGCAGAGCCTTGTCTGGCAGCGAAACAGTTAATTCAGCCTCATTTACTGCCTTTAAAAAAACATAGCTGATATGGCTGACTTGCTTAAACAAATGTGGTTTCTACTGACAATTGAGAAGTACAAACTATGGCATAAGGGAACGACAAGCGGAAAAGAGGCAATCTGTAATAGCGATTAAGACATTAATGAGAGTGAGCTAGGATGGACGTAGTCAATATAACTATTTGTTCAGCACTTTTGAAATGTACAGCGACAGAATTCAGAACATGGGCCGTTCTTATGATAAATAAAGGGGGCATCTAAGCAGACAATGAAAGCTCTTACAATATTTGATGATTACATTTCTCAAAAACAGGTTATTGAGGCTACAAGTGCACCACCAAGTCAGAACAGTAGGTGAAAATAGACCAAATTATTAGGGTGAGGCACATGGGCTACTAACATCTTACTACACAACATACACTTAGTATTACTTTCTTAGCTACAGTATACATATCCCCTGGCATATTACATCATTTATGCAGCAGCATACAATAAATTGTTGGACTCACCTTGTTGTGCTGTGCTCACTTGAACAGGAAGGTGGCGCGGCGGGCCTTCGTGGGAAAATATTGTCTTCAAACTTTGTCATCAAAGTCTGGCATTCTCTGGATTTATGGTGCTTCAAGACAGCTGGGAACTCAAAAAAAAGGTTGAATCATGATGACGTCAGTGATCTTCAGGTCGTAGCTCTAGAAAGAAGCCCGAGTTCCCAATTTACAATTCCGAGTTGGATGAAAGTTCAAAACGTATTTTCCCAGTCAGAGCTCATTTTTCAAGAGTTCCCAGTTGTCTTGAACTCACTGAAGTCAGATTTTGCAGTTCCGAGTTAACAGTTATTTTGAGCACGGCACAAATCGTGCTTCATTGACAGCATGGCCAATGTTGAATGTTTATCATTTGAAACTACGAAAAGAGACCTTTAATCTTAGACTTGGGACCACACAGCCACAGCCACTCTACTGAATAGCAGGCTAAGGATTGCTTTGCAATGCTTGCAGTTAGCCACTGATTCCTTCCAAACCAGTCGTTGTTGAATTTGCGATTTCCAACTTATTGTGTAATGTTACGGAGGGTACGGAGGGGAACGGCACCTCCGTACCTTCAGGCTCTGATCAGGCCCTACACCCAAACAAGGGCACTGCGTTCATCCACCTCTGGCCTGCTCGCCTCCCTACCTCTGAGGAAGTACAGTTCCCGCTCAGTCCAGTCAAAACTGTTCGCTGCTCTGGCACCCCAATGGTGGAACAAACTCCCTCACGACGCCAGGTCAGCGGAGTCAATCACCACCTTCC
>NC_036866.1:49565828-49577542 GCF_002910315.2 Salvelinus sp. IW2-2015
GTCCCCATGAGTGACAGAACACTGAGCCAATCACGGCGCAACGCTCCGTATTTTCTGCTGGCTTGCCCCACCATCACAGAAAGCACTGAGCTAGGCTGAAACACCTGCATTTTGGAGCTGCCCCCAACTGTGTTTTTTTATTCTCACCCATCTACACACAATACCCCATAAAGACAAAGTGAAACATGTTTTTATAATTTTTTGCAAATGTATTGAAAATGATATACAGAAATATCTCATTTATTTAAGCATTCACACCCCTGTGTCAATCAGCGTTTATACAGCTGTGAGTCTTTCTAGGTACACTACCGTTCAAAAGTTTGGGGTCATTTAGAAATGTCCTTGTTTTTGAAAGAATAGCACATTTTGCTGCCCATTAAAATAACTTCAAATTGATCAGAAAAAAAACAGTCCTTGTTTACAAGCAGGCCCGGTCCTTGCCCTTCTGCTGCCCTAGGAAAGACCAAAAAATGCTGCCACTGCAAAACTAGAATAGTCCCTATAAGCAAAATGACGTTGAAAAGACATGTAAAATCCATATTTTCCAGACGTTGAAGTTAGGTTAAATTTAGATTCTGAATGAAGGGTGAAAATATGTATTTTCCATACATTTAAAATACATATTTTCTAGAACGTTGAAAACACGTCTTTTCCAGGCATTGAAATCAAGTTCATTTTCGGTTCTGAATGAAAGTTGAAAAGGTGTAATTTATAGACGTCTGTGTTTGGGCCAAATCAAGGAGACATAGACGTCTATGATTGGTTCAGGTTTTGATACGTACCGGACCAAAATCCAATGTCCGTGGATGTGCAAGTCTAGGCCGGTCCCGCCTGGACCCCAAAAAATACATCCAAAAGACATCCAAAAGACATCCAAAAGGCATCCAAAAGACATCCAAAAGACATCCAAAAGACATCCAAAAGGCATCCAAAAGACATCCAAAATACATCCAAAAGACATCCAAAAGACATCCAAAAGACATCCAAAAGGCATCCAAAAGACATCCAAAAGACATCCAAAAGACATCCAAAAGACATCCAAAAGACAAAAGACATCCAAAAGACATCCAAAAGACATCCAAAAGACATCCAAAAGACATCCAAAAGACATCCATAAGGCATCCAAAAGACATCCAAAAGACATCCAAAAGACATCCATAAGGCATGGGCGTCGGTCCTTGCTTACTGATGTCCAGCCTACAGTGTTGCCTGAAATTGAATGTTATGAATGCCTGTCTATGTGTTCAGCCTACCGTTTTGTAAAACACCAAAAAAAGACGTTTGGTCTGGACCGGACCAAAACATGACGTCCAAAAGACGTTACCTCATGCTTACTGAGGTGTAGCCTACCATATCGGCCACAATGTAATGTTCTGAATGCCCATCCATGTTGTAGGCCCATCCATGTTGTAGGCCCATCCATGTTGTAGGCCCATCCATGTTGTAGGCCCATCCATGTTGTAGGCCCACCACCTGTTGTAGGCCACTATTCCATCTGTTGTTAGGCCCATAGTACCAATGTTGTAGCCTCATGTTGTTAGTACCATCCATGTTGTAGGCCATCCATGTTGTAGGCCCATCCATAGTTGTAGGCCATCACTGTTGTCGGCCGCATCATGTTGTAGGCATCCTGTTGTACATGTTGCCCATCCATGTTTGTAGCCCATCCTGTTGTAGGCCACCATGTTGTAAGGCCCATCCATGTTGTTAGGCCACTTCCATGTTGTAAGGCCATCCATGTTTGGCCCATCCATGTTGTAGGCCCATCATGTTGTAGGCCATCCATGTTGTCACTGTTGGCCCATCCATGTTGTACCCCAGTTGGTAGCCATCCATGTTTGTTAGGCCGATCCATGTTGTAGGCCCATCCATTTGTAGCCAATCCATGTTTGGCCTAGTGCTAGGCATCCATGTTGTGAGGCCCATCCATGTTGTAGGCCCATCCATGTTGTAGGCCCATCCCAATGTTGTAGGAGCCTTGCGGCGCATCCATGTTGGGCTTCGTGTAGGCCCATCCATGTTGTAGCGCCATCCATTATGTTGTAAGGCCCATCCCATGTTGTCGGCCCATCCATGTTGTCAGGCCCATCCATGTTGTATGGCCATCCATGTTGTAGGCCCATCCATGTTGTAGGCCATCCATGTGTTTGTAGGCCCCATCCATGTTGTCTGCCATCATGTTTGTGGCCATCCATGTTGTAGGCCATCCATGTTGTAGGCCCACCATGTTGTAGGGCCCATCCATGTTGTGGCCCATGTTTACAATCCTGTTGTCGGCCATTGTGTTAGCCATCCATGTTGTAGGCACATGGTTGTAGCCAAGTTCGCATCATGTTGTAGGCCCATCCATGTTGTAGGCCAGTGAGACCCACATTGGCCATGTTGGTGCAATGTTGTCGGCCATCCATGTTGTAGCCCATCCATGTTGTCGGCCCATCCATTGTTTGTAGGCCCATCCAGTTGTAGGGCCCTCATGGTACCATCATGTTGTAGGCCATCCATGTTGTAGGCCCATCATGTTCTCATCGTTGTCGGCCCCATCCATGTTTTAGGCGCATCCATGTTGTAGGCGCCCATCCATGTGTGTCTGTTGGTAGGCCGATACCATGTTTGTACGGCCCATCCATGTTGTAGGCCCATATGTCTGTACGGCGCCATCGCATGCTTGTTCGGCCCAGTCATGTTGTAGGTGACCGCATCCATGTTGGTAGGCCATTCCATGTTGTAGGCCCATCCATTTTGCTCATGTGTCCCCACCATGTTTGTAGGCCCATCCATGTTGTAGGCCCATCCATGTTGTCGGCCAACCATGTTGTAGGCCCAATCCATGTTGGGTCCATGGCATCTTTTAGGCCCACCATGGTTGTCGGCCATCCATGTTGTCCGGCCCATCCCATGTTGTAGGCCATCCATGTTGTAGGCCATCCATGTTGTTAAGGCCCATACCATGTTGTAGGCCCTCTCATGTGTCGGCCCACATGTTGTAGGCCATCCATCGTTGTAGGCCATCCATGTTGTCGGCCATCTACGTTGTTAGGCCCATCCATTGTTGTAGGCCCATCCATGTGTGTAGGCCCATCCATGTTGTCGGCCCAATCATGTTGTCGGCCCACCATGTTTGTCGCCCATCCATGTTGTAGGCCATCCATGTTGTAGGCCCATCCATGTTGTAGGCCCATCCATGGTTGTAGGCCCATCCATGTTGTCGGCCATCCATGTTGCGGCCCACAATGTTGTCGCCCATCCATGTTGTAGGCCCATCCATGTTGTAGGCCATCCAGTTGTCAGGCCAACCATGTTGTAGGCCCATGCATGTGTTGTAGGCCCATCCATGTTGTTAGGCCCACCATCGTTCCGGCATCGCATGTTGTCGGCCCATCCATGTTGTAGGCCTGCATCCTGTTGTAGGCCCATCCATGTTGTAGGCCCATCCATGTTGTAGGTTCCTCATGTTGTACCTCCATGTTTGGTCGGCCCCCAATGTTGTAGCCATTCCATGTTGTTAGGCCCATCCATGTTGTCGGCCCATCTACGTTGTAGGCCCATCCATGTTGTAGGCCCATCCATGTTGTAGGCCCATCCATGTTGTAGCCATCCCATGTTGTAGGCCATCCATGTTGTAGGCCCATCCATGTTGTAGGCCCATCCATGTTGTCGGCCATCCATGTTGTAGGGCCCATCCATGTTGTAGGCCCATCCATGTTTGTAGGTCACTTTCCCATCCATGTTGAGGCCCATCCATGTTGTAGGCCATCCATGTTGTAGCCCATCATGTTGTAGGCCCATCCATGTTGTCGGCCCACCCATGTTGTGCCATCGGCCATGTTGTCGCCCACCTGTTGTAGGCCCATCCATGTTGTCGCCCATCCATGTTGTCGCCCCATGTTGTAGCCCATCCATGTTGTCGGCCCACATGTTGTAGGCCATCCATGTTGTCGGCCCATACCATGTTTGTAGGCCCATCCATGTTGTAGGCCCATCCATGTTGTAGGCCCATCCATGTTGTCGGCCCATCCATGTTGTCGGCCCACCATGTTGTCGGCCCATCCATGTTGTAGGCCCACCATCTGTAAACTGGCCGTTGCATTGGCTTTATTCGTTTCCCTGTGTGTATGAAGAATGGTCCACCACCAAAGGACATCCAGCCAACTTGACACAACATTGGAGTCAACATGGGCCATCAATCCCTGTGGAACGCTTTCGACATCTTGTAGAAGTCCATGCCCGACGAATTGAGGCTGTTCTGAGGGATAAGGGGGTGCAACTCAATATTAATGGTGTTCCTAATTTTTTGTTCCTAAACTCAGATTATGTAATAATAGTACAAACTTTCCGTACGAAAAAAAAACAAACTCACTCACTATAATAGCACAGTTGGGTTGGAACTCGTAAGATGTCGCCCTCTCCGTCGGCACAATCATCAGTGGCAGAGTCAAAGTTTTATGCACTATTATAAATAACCATAGATGTATTTTATTAGCATATAATTGATTGTGGATCAGGCCTGTGGATGTCTCATATTCATTAACAATTGATTGTTTCAAAGGCTACAGGGATTCAGCATGTCATTCAAAACAAGAAGTGCGGTTGCAAAATGGTTTGTTCTATCAAGGCTATTCATGCAGAGAGAGAACGTATAGGCCCTGTTGATGTTTCTGCTGGCGTAGGAGATTAAAATCTTCATTACCTTTCAGCCTCATCTCCGTTGAATAGTGTTCAGCGAAACACGCGCTCCGGCATCACTTTCCCGCGCAGTGAATCACGCGCCGGCAGGTTTAGCACTATTGGCGGGAAGTTCCGGAGAGAAGAAGTCTAAGGTATTTCCAATGTCATTAAAATAGAGAGGAAATAACTGCCTGACTAGGAAAACACTGTAGACAGGGACTAGTCTAAAACCTGAATTATGTTATTTTCATATCTCAAGTGTATCCTTGCCTATTTCATGTAGCCTAGCCACCTTTAATCAGTCTGAGCCTCCTGTAGCCTAGCCAACTCTAACCAGTCTGAGCCTCCTGTAGCCTAGCCAACTCTAACCAGTCTGAGCCTCCTGTAGCCTAGCCAACTCTAACCAGTCTGAGCCCCCTGTAGTCTAGCCATCTCTCATCAGTCTGAGCCCCCTGTAGCCTAGCCATCTCTCATCAGTCTGAGCCTCCTGTAGCCTAGCTACCGCTAATCCGTCTAAGCCCCCTGTTGCCTAGCCAACTCTAATCAGTCTGAGCCTCCTGTAGCCTAGCCACCTCTAATCAGTCTGAGCCTCCTGTAGCCTAGCCACCTCTAATCAGTCTAAGCCCCCTGTTGCCAAGCCACCTCTAATCTGTTGCCAAGCCTATTAGACTTAATGTAATATTGAACATTAGGCCTAAAAATTAATAAAAATGTGTAAAAAATAAAATAAAAAGAAGAGCATTAGTCCGAGATGATCAACTGACTACTTTAGACAACCAATCTGCAACCTTTTCTCCACATAACCTAACACAGCAGGCCTAGGCCCAGACATACTCCTCTCTAGGAGTGTGTTCTCTACATACCTCACAACGCCATCCCTTCCACGTCAYTCTGTCTCCAGGGTCCTTTAGTTGCGAATCAGCTTCATTACAAAGTAGATAAACCTGGTATTGGATTTACAGAAGGGGACACTATCATTCAGCAGAGGSGCTACCGCTGCTGCTCCCTTTATCATTACAACTTCATGATTCAATTTCTCCCCGCTTGATTGTCTCACAGAGTTATAGCGCTGGACCAAGTCCCGACTCGGCAAAGCGATCTCTCGGCGGAGATTACATTTTGCTTTGTGCCGCAGCTCTCTAGATGAACTGGCGGTAATGGAGGCTAAAGACTAACATGTCTGACCTTGGTCAGAGTTAGAGGTTATCCCTGTAATTATACTCTCAATGGGAAAACCTTTATAGGCTGTAGATCATTTGGAGCTTTGGGTTTCATGGCTTGCACCCTTTTCCCTTTTAGTGCAAGTTAATTTTTGACCAGGGCACATAGGGATCTGATTAAAAGTAGTGCACTATAAAGGGAATTGGCTGCCATTTGCGACAGATAAAAGTAGGCCTATTTTATTTCAAGGGGCTGTGGTCCCGCTGAAGGGAGATTTACTTTGTTCACTTTGAGATCAGAGAACTTCAAAAAACAGTTGTTATGCCTAAGGTAGGCTATAAACTAACTACGAGGTCTGAAGCCTGCTGGTTTCTGTTCTACCTGATATTATTGCCCCGCCTGTGTCCCAGGTCTAAAAAACGCAGTGGAACTGACTTCGAGGTCCAGGTTGAGTTTGAGGCCTAACTATACTTCTCACTAGACCCTAACACTAACCTACCCTACCCTACTCTACACTAACCCTACCAACCACTAAACCCTATACCCTTAACCCTAACCATTCTACACTACCCATACACCCTATAATACAGGACACACTTTAGAGCCAATCCATCCAGTTATGCTCTAAGGTAGGCTATACCCTATACCTTCTACACTAACCCTATACCCTATACCATCCTATAAGTTACAGTATAAACTTATACTAACCTAGAACCCTATACCCTATACCATGCCTATAGTGTACAGTATAACACTTATACTAACCTAGAACCCTATACCCTATACCATGCCTATAGTGTACAGTATAACACTTATACTAACCTAGAACCCTATACCCTATACCATGCCTATAGTGTACAGTATAACAACTTAACTAACCTAGAACCCTATACCCATACCATGCCTATAGTGTACAGTATAACACTTATACTAACCTAGAACCCTATACCCTTAACCATGCCTATAGTTACAGTATAAACTTATACTAACCTAGAACCCTATACCCTATACCATGCCTATAGTGTACAGTATAACACTTATACTAACCTAGAACCCTATACCCCTATACCATGCCTATAGTTACAGTATAACACTTATACTAACCTAGAACCCTATACCCTATACCATGCCTATAGTATACAGTATAACACTTATACTAACCTAGAACCCTATACCCTATACCATGCCTTTAGTGTACAGTATAACACTTATACTAACCTAGAACCCTATACCCTATACCATGCCTATAGTTACAGTATAACACTTATACTAACCTAGAACCCTATACCCTATACCATGCCTATAATATACAGTATAACACTTATACTAACCTAGAACCCTATACCCTAACCCTAAATGATGTGTTTAAAGCCATATAAAAATAAATGTCCCTCTTTTCCCATTGTTATCAGAAACCAGTCACACACATCTAAATGCAGGCTAAAGTGTGTGTTATAAGTGTGTGTTGTGTGCGCGTGTGTGGGCGTGCGTGTCGCGTCGTGCTGTGTGTGTGTGTTGTCGTGTGCTGTGTGTGGTGTCGTGCTGTGTGTGTGTGTGTGAATAAATCTTGGCATGTTTCCCAACAGATCCATCTTGTTACATCTATCCATTTTGTTGTATCATTGTAATCCAGGGACATTACATCAGGCTGAGGAAAATAATTGCTCCATAAATGTATTTTCTTGTGAATTGGATACATAAAAAGCAGCACATGGCATCTTTGGGACAGAAAATATTGAACATTTTAAATCTGTGAAATAGAATAGGAGGTTCAATACCTTTTGTAATGTGATTGTGAATGTGTTGATGTTCCAACACTATTGCTTATGTATTACACCAAAATAGGCCTTTTATAAAGGACACACTGGCACCACAGATGAACAACCCTTTCTATATCCGCTCCTACCTCATCCCATTAAACAGAGCTTTAGTATTGATATTTTATGGCGAGGATTGTCTATATCTGAAATCTGTATTGACCGTTGAGGGGGCCGTTTCCCGGACACAGATTAAACTAGTCCTGAACAGAAAGCACCTTCAATGGAGATTCTGCTTTTTAGTCCTGGACTAGGTTTAATCTGGGTCCGGGAAACTGCCCCATGTCTTTTAGATTACTGCCTTTTGATCTTGGTCATTTGGCGTGAAATAAATCACAATGCTGTTTTGTAGAGGACAAGAGCGTATGGTATTTAACACGATTTCATCTACGACTCATAATCAAAATCATCCCAAAGTCATCCTGAAACTCCAAGTAGACCCCAGAGGTAAAACTCTTTAAAACCTTTGTGTGCTGATGTCCTATTATGGAAGGTCCATAGAAGCCCCTACAGCCGAACCTATGTCTCCAGAGACGGGCACAGTGAGATAATGTTCATAAAGCCTTTATATACGCTGCCACAAACTTCTAATTAACCTTTCATCAAATGTATGTCTCGTGAACTATCGAAACTTGTGTTCAAAGCACTGAAGCATAGCCGACAGCTCTATTGTACTAGTCACAATAGCCATTATGCTTGAATTATTGGATGTGTGTGAGCTCGTGTGTGGGAGTGTGTGTGTTCATTGTAAGAGTGTGTAGGGGGAAGACAGTACAGTGGAGGAACCCAGTGAGGCAGTACTGCGTTAATTACTGTAGATAATGATGGTGCTATTCTTTGATAGCTAGTCTGTCTGAATACGAGATGAAAGCATGCACATCTCTCCTATTCAGCCCAGCCACCTTAAAGGGATAGTAAATCTACAAAGCAAGATGACCTGGTGTGGCCTGTCTGTTTTCTGGAGAGATTGCAGTCCATACATAACCCCAATTCACACCACCCTATTTGGCATGGGATATCATATTGATGTTATTTCTGGTTTAACATGGTTTTCTGGTCAGATAACCAGGTAAAGATGTGGTTTTTCTGTCACCAAAAATAAGAAAAAAAATAAATAAAATCATTTTAAAACCGTGTAAAACCCATGCGCGTGCAAAGGGCGTTAGCCAGTCATTGCAACCATTTTTGTGCAGGCCTGGGTAGTCGCAGGGTTTTTCACAATCTCTGTCTTAATTCAGCCTTCAATACCCACTAACTGGAAATAACTTTAAACTAAAACGAAATGTTTTCATAACATCACTACTTCCTGGATTATGTCCCAAATGGCACCCTATTTTCTAGTGCATACTTTTGACCAGACCTTCTAGGACCTTGTCAAAAGTAGTGTACTATGTAGGGAAATTAGTGCCATTTGGGACGCATCCCTGAACTTTTCCTCAAATGTCTTATTAAGCATGCAGACCACGATCTGACAATTCAGTCTCCAGGTTTTCAGTTCAAATTAAAACTTAGACAATCGTTCCTGTCTGATGTGCTCCATGGAGTCCACTCACAGAGAGCTCAATTAAAAATTGATAAAAAACACGTCCCCCCTCGATTGGGCTACGATAACCTTCTGCCTTCTATTCTAAAACGACAGACTAACGACTCCACGAGCCAACTGAACATATGCTCCATTATCATATCATTGTGGTGTCACTTCTCAGAGAAGAGACATTTCTGTGCTTTGATGTTCCAACACTATTGCTTATGTATACACCAAAATAGGCCTTTTATAAAGGACATCACTGGCACCACAGATGAACAACCCTTCTATATCCGCTCCACCTCATCCCATTAAACAGAGCTGTAGTATTGATATTTTATGGGCGAGGATTGTCTATATCTGAAATCTGTATTGACCGTTGAGGGGCCGTTTCCCGGACACAGATTAAACATAGTCCTGAACAGAAAGCACCTTCAATGGAGATTCTGCTTTTTAGTCCTGGACTAGGTTTAATCTGGGTCCGGGAAACTGCCCATGGTCTTTTAGATTACTGCCTTTTGATCTTGGTCATTTGGCGTGAAATAAATCACAGTGCTGTTTGTAGAGGACAAAGACTTATGGTTTTAACACGATTTCATCTACGACTCATAATCAAAATCATCCCAAAGTCATCCTGAAACTCCAAGTAGCCCCAGAGGTAAAACTCTTTAAAACCTTTGTGTGCTGATGTCCTATTATGGAAGGTCCATAGAAGCCCCTACAGCCGGAACCTATGTCTCCAGAGACGGCACAGTGAGATAATGTTCATAAAGCCTTATATACGCTGCCACAAACTTCTAATTAACCTTTCATCAAATTTATGTCTCGTGAACTATCGAAACTTGTGTTCAAAGCACTGAAGCATAGCCGACAGCTCTATTGTACTAGTCACAATAGCCATTGATGCTTGAATTACTTGGATGTGTGTGAGCTCGTGTGTGGGAGTGTGTGTGTTCATTGTAAGAGTGTGTAGGGGGAGAGACAGTACAGTGGAGGAACCCAGTGAGGCAGTACTGCGTAATTACTGTAGATAATGATGGTGCTATTCTTTGATAGCTAGTCTGTCTGAATACGAGATGAAAGCATGCACATCTCTCCTATTCAGCCCAGCCACCTTAAAGGGATAGTAAATCTACAAAGCAAGATGACCTGGTGTGGCCTGTCTGTTTTCTGGAGAGATTGCAGTCCATACATAACCCCAATTCACACCACCCTATTTGGCATGGGATATCATATTGATGTTATTTTCTGGTTTTAACATGGTTTTCTGTCAGATAACCAGGTAAAGATGTGGTTTTTCTGTCACCAAAAATAAGTTTAAAAAAAAATATAATATCATTTTAAAACCGGTGTAAAACCCATGGCGCTGCAAAGGGCGTTAGCCAGTCATTGCAACCATTTTTGCTTGCAGCCTGGGTAGTCGGCCAGGGTTTTTCACAATCTCTGTCTTAATTCAGCCTTCAATACCTCACTAACTGGAAATAACTTTAAACTAAAACGAAATGTTCATAACATCACTACTTCCTGGATTATGTCCCAAATGGCACCCTATTTTCTAGTGCACTACTTTTGACCAGAGCCTTCTAGGACCTTGTCAAAAATAGTGTACTATGTAGGGAATATAGTGCCATTTGGGACGCATCCCTGAACTTTTCCTCAAATGTCTTATTAAGCATGCAAGACCACGATCTGACAATTCAGTCTCCAGGTTTCAGTTCAAATTAAAACTTAGACAATCGTTCCTGTCTGATGTGCTCCATGGAGTCCACTCACAGAGAGCTCAATTAAAAATTGCATAAAAAAACACGTCCCCCTCGATTGGGCTACGATAACCTTCTGCCTTCTATTCTAAAACGACAGACTAACGACTCCACGAGCCAACTGAACATATGCTCCATTATCATATCATTGTGGTGTCACTTCTCAGAGAAGAGACATTTCCTTGTATTTGTGTTAAGAGGTGTGATTTGATGTGATTTGACTACACCCAAGGCTTATGAAAGCACCTCTGTAGTGAACCGGATTAAAATTCTCTGTGTGTTCCTGGCAAAGGGTTCCAAAGGGGTTTATTTAATGCTTAGGGTTTCATTTTAGACCTACTTAGGAAAGACACTGAATGAAATCGTAAGAATTACAATGTACACTATATTATTTAATGAACATATACTATGATTGCGTATCCACTATCTACCAGGTTAGCTCAAATCACTTTTCAATTCAGTCAGTTCATGAAGTGAATAGAAAAAGGTTTTAGATTGTATTCATTTCACTGGGGTCAAATGGATGAGCAAATTCTTTTGTAAAAAAAACACCAAGTAAACTCCGTCACAGTGGCCTATACTGCATATGGGTTTGAATGAATGGAGTCACAGGCTTTACTGTTAGAAGATATTATCATTTTTCATTATTTGAGTTTGATTGGAGAAAAACACACAAACCAACATAGTTGTGTCAGCCACAAATAACAACTCCCCATGACAGCCAGGAGGTGTGTGTGTGTGGTGTGTGTGTTGATGCACTAGCCCTTTAAGAGGTCAGTATGTCTC
>NC_036866.1:49577567-49582472 GCF_002910315.2 Salvelinus sp. IW2-2015
TGATTGGATCCGAGAAAGAGTCAGGCAGGGCTTGTGTGGTACCTCATTGATGCTCCAATGAGGTACCACGACTGCAGGTTGCCCCAGCCACTCCCGTCTCTCAGCTCCAACACGCACACACACACACACAGCCCCTAGACTTCATTCAGCTTTGCCTCAGTCAGTCTGCAGAGAGTCTCAGGAGAGCACAGGGGGATGTGTCAAGTCAGTGCTTTCTGAAAGTTTGAACTGAACTGCACACACACGCAGACAAGCAAATACCACGGAGAACACACACACGCAGACAAGCAAATACCACGGAGAACACACACACGCGGACAAGCAAATACCACGGAGAACACACACGCGGACAAGCAAATACCACGGAGAACACACACACGCGGACAAGCAAATACCACGGAGAACACACACACGCAGGGACACTCGTCATCCACATACACAGTCTGACCCTAACACACACACAGGGACACTCGTCATCCACATACACAGTCTGACCCTAACACACACACAGATGGACGGACAGAGCTGAAAGTTTAAGCTTGCATACATACACCCACACTCAGAAACACACACGAGTGCTGAATTACGGTCAGGATGAGTGGCGTGTCTGAGACTGCTGTGGTCAGTAGACCCTCGACTACCATGAAGCGACACAAGAGTGTCAGGAAGAACTCCAGGCGGATTTACTCATCTTATCAAGACAACCAGCCAGGGTGAGTTCTACAATCTTAGAGAAAAGGTGCTYTCTTGAACCTAAAAGGGTTATTCCGCTGTCCCCATAGGACAACCCTTTGAAGGTCCCTTTTTGGTTCCAGGTAGAAGACTTTCCACAGAGGGCTCTACATGGAACCCAAAAGGGTTCTACCTGGAACCAAAAAGGGTTCTCCTACGGGACAGCCGAAAAACCCTATTGGAACCCTTTTTTCTAAGAGTGTACAGTCTATTCTATTTTGTACTATTCTATTCATGTTGATATTAAATTATGCTTTCCATGTGCCAAATGAATATGCATTGTGTAGACGGAGGACATTGTTTTTTCTCCGTTTTTGACCTCAACTCCATWGCATCATTTTTTATGACTTGCAAAAGTGTTATTTACATGTATACATGGCAACTGTTGTAGTATAAATGTATCCTCATCCAGGTTGTCAAACAGGTTAGTGATTGATTGATTGATTGATTGATTGATTGATTGATTGACTGAATGTATTTGATAATTAAGGTAGAAGCGCTGCCCACCTGGAGACAACATTACATATATAATAAATATTGATGATAAAACCCAGTACAGCCCAAGGCTTGTTGCCATTTCTGCCCTCCTATTGTTTCTGATGTATTCATGTATTTTTCGCGGGACCTTGAGTCAACATACCATGAGCACAGATTTAGCTAGATAGCTCATCATCTGTAGCCCGTGGGCAGAAAACAATCAACATCAATAACAAGCTACAATATATCACACTATTAAAATATAGATACAGTACCAGGTAAAAGTTTGGACACACCTACT
The DNA here is from genome assembly GCF_002910315.2 of Salvelinus sp. IW2-2015. Classification (NCBI taxonomy): domain Eukaryota; kingdom Metazoa; phylum Chordata; class Actinopteri; order Salmoniformes; family Salmonidae; genus Salvelinus; species Salvelinus sp. IW2-2015. Next base: position 49,579,078 of record NC_036866.1, read on the forward strand.
CATTCCTGGGTGTTTCTTTATTTTTACTATTTTCTACATTGTATAATATTAGTGAAGAAATCAAAACTATGAATCAACACATATGGAATCATGTAGTACCAAAAAAGTGTTAAACAAATCTAAATATTATTTATATTTGAGATTCTTCAAATAGCCACCTTTGCCTTGATGACAAGCTTTACACACTCTTGGCATTCTCTCAACCAGCTTCATGAGGTAGTCACCTGGAATGCATTACAATTAACAGCTGTGCCTTGTTAAAAGTTAATTGTGGAATTTCTTTCCTTCTTAATGCGTTTGAGCCAACAGTTGGTTGTAACCAAGGTAGGGGTATTATACAGAGGATAGCCCTATTTGTAAAAGACCAAGTCCATATTATGCAAGAACAGCTCAAATAAGCAAAGACAAATGACAGTCCCATCATTACTTCAAGACATGAAGGTCAGTCAATCTGGGAAATTTCTGTAATTTTTTGTTCCTCAAGTGAAGTCGCAAAAACATCAAGCTCTATGATGAAACTGGCTCTCATGAGGACTGCCACAGGAAGGAAGACCCAGAGTTACCTCTGCTGCAGAGGATAAATTCATTAGATACCAGCCTCAGATTGCAGACAAAAAAAAAATGTTTCACTGAGTTCAAGTAACAGACACATCTCAACATCAACTGTTCAGATGAGACTGTGTTAATCAGGCCTTCATGGTTGAATTGCTGCAAAAGAAACCACTATTAAAGGAACACAATAAGAAGAAGAGACTTGCTTTGGCCAAGAAACACATGCAATGGACATTAGACGGTGGAAATCTGTGCTTTGGTCTGTGGAGTCCAAATTTGAGATTTTTGGTTCAAATCGCCGTGTCTTTGTGAGACGCAGAGTAGGTGAACGGATGATCTCTGCATGTGTATTGGATTGAGGAGGAGGTTGTGATGTGTGGGTGCTTTGCTGGTGACACTGTCAGCGATTTATTTATAATTCAAGGCACACTTAACCAGCATGGCTACCACAGCATTCTGCATGATACACAATCCCATCTGGTGTGCGCTTAGTGGGACTATCATTTTGTTTTCAACAGGATAATGACCCAACACACCTCCAGGCTTTGTAAGGGCTATTTGACCAAGAAGGAGATGATGGAGTGCTGCATCAGATGACTGGCCTCCACAATCACCTGATCTCAAACCAATTGAGATGGTTTGGGATTAGTTGGACCTCAGAGTGAAGGAAAATCAGCCAACAAGTGGCTCAGCATATGTGGGAACTCCTTCAAGACTGGTGAAAAGCATTCCTCATGAAACTGGTTGAGAGAATGACTAAAGTGTGTGCAAAGCTGTCATCAAGGCAAAGGTGGCTACTTTGAAGAATCTAAAATATGAAATATATTTGATTTGTTTAACACTTTTTTTGGTTACTACATGATTCCACATGTGTTATTTCATAGTTTTGATGTCTTCCTATTATTCTACAACGTAGAACATAGTAAAAATAAAGAAACAACCTAGAATGAGTTTTGACTGGTACTGTATATACATACAACAATAGACACTATAGTTATAATATTCCAAAATAGTTTAAATGTCCCTTGTTCCTACAGTATCTGACATCTTAAGAGTCGGAATATCTTTAATGTCCACATGGCTGGTTTGCCTTCAGCCACTTTTCCAGGTMTGCCTTGAAGCTAGCAGAGGTACTGCACTCTGTCACACTGGTTGGCAGGGGGTTCCATAATCCAGACACTCCGACTGAGAAAGCTGTCTGGACATATTTGGTGGATCTAAACTGAGTTGAGCAGTCTCCTCTGGTTGAAGCTCTTGTCCTCCTGGTATTGTCTTTGCAATATGCAACAAAGAGGAGGTGGGGCAAGGTCATGAGTGATCTTAATCAGCAGAGGCATAAGGACCTGTCAAAGCTCAGTAGGTTGTATTTCTTAATGATATTGCAGTGGTGATTTTTCCCCCCCAGCACTTTCAGAGTTTGTTTATAGAGCTTTTGAAGTGTTTTTATTGATGTGATATTATCTTGTGACCAGGTTGTGACCAGGTTGTGACCAGTGGTCAGTGCCGGTTTTTGTGTTCATGAACGTGGCCTTATTTGTCTTACAGCATATTGGATGACACTCATTCATATTCCATTCACCCAGTTAAATGTAATAGCGATAGGTTTAGGCTACTACATGATACAAACATTTTCCCTATGCCCATCATGAGGTTGCTACAACCTAGTCTATGAATGAAAGTTTACAACATAGGTGCACACAGGTCGAGAATAAAATTTGAAGTGACAGACGGTGACATTCAATACCGCCTTGCACACTCTTGCCTGCATCTAGCTGATATAGGGTGCAATCATTAGTGCAACAGTTATGTCATGACATTGGCCTGAGGGGGGAGGTTTATGACCCCCATAAATACCTTTCCCATTTTTCCTCTCTCTACTCTACCGATGTGACTATTGAAAATCCCTTTGTTAACATTGAGAGAGAGTCTGGTGACATCAAAAGATGGGAACCGGAACCATATTTCAGTCATCCAACCAGTTGAAAATATGTGTTGGGATTTAATGAATATGATGTCTGTTCAGTTGGCGTCTGAGACATGATAACTGATGATAGGGCAACATAAACTGTATCTTGGAAAATCTACACATTCTAGTTATCAGATTCACATGAAATTGTTGTGCAATTTAAATGTTTAAATATGAAACTATTTGTGAAAGATTAAATGTAATTTTTAGCTTCTTAATGAGAGAACGGATTGTCAGAAGAACACCACTCTGCTCACTCAGAGGCCCCGCTCAAGTGAACAGACATGGGTTGTAAACTATGAAACACGGCTCTCTCTCCCAATCCTATATAACCCCCTGGACGAAAATGTAACTTTCTGTTCCAAGGACGTGCGGACCCGTTGAAAGGACAAAGACCACCTACAGAACTAAGCCAACATCAGCAAGAACCTAACGCAATTGGCATCGAATTTCAATGTGAAGGTGACGACCTACACCCCAGAAGGATGAATTTCGACTATACCAGCCAAAATATAGCATGAGCTTAAAAGTATGGCAAGTTGGTATGAACTTTGAACTCTTATTCACTCCAGAAGTGATACCTCCTAGCCGTTGAGTTAGCAGCAGTCGCTGTAAACGTGGGCTAGGAAAGGACGAACGACGTATCCAGTCTAACACACACAACGATACCACAAAGTTTCTGTTCTACCACCAGACTTCTCAAAGGACAACCCGGCCTACCATCTACGAACAATCTACCGAAGCGCAGCTCAGAGTAAATATTAATTGCATTTTCCTTTTTCAAATGGACGGTAATTTAGAATGCATAAGATTCTGTATTTACGATAGCATAGCTTCTCCCTTTGTTACTCAGTCTTCCGACTCTTTCACTATCTTC
>NC_036866.1:49586389-49590457 GCF_002910315.2 Salvelinus sp. IW2-2015
CATCTGGTGAAAATAGGGAGGGTAGGTTGAAATGTCAATGGACTGTGCTATGTCCCACCGATTGTCAAGCCTGTGTTATGGTATTGTCCACCGCCGTTGTCAAGCCTGTGTTATGGTATTGTCCACCACGTTGTCAAGCCTGTGTTATGGTATTGTCCACCACCGTTGTCAAGCTGTGTTATGGTATTGTCCACCACCGTTGTCAAGCCTGTGTTATGGTATTGTCCACACCACCATTGTCAAGCCTGTGTGTTATGGTATTGTCCACCACCGTTGTCAAGCCTGTGTTATGGTATTGTCCCACCACCGCGAATACTCAAGCCTGTGTTATGGTATTGTCCACCGCTGCAGTGCTCAAGCTGTGTTATGGTATTGTCCACCACTGGAGTACTCAAGCCTGTGTTATTGGTATTGTCACCACCACTGGGTACTCAAGCCTGTGTTATGGTATTGTCCACCACTGGAGTATCAAGCCTGTGTTATGGTATTGTCCACCACTGAGTACTCAGAGCCTGTGTTATGGTATTGTCCACCACTGGAGTACTCAAGCCTGTGTTATGGTATTGTCCACCACTGAGTACTCAAGCCTGTGTTATGGTATTGTACCACGCTGGAGTACTCAAGCCTGTGTTATGGTATTGTCGCAACTGGAGTACTCAAGCTGTGTTATGGTATTGTCCACACCGGAATACTCAAGCCTGTGTTTATGGTATGTTCACCCTGACAGTACTCAAGCCTGTGTTATGGTATTGTCCACCCTGGCAGTACTCAGCCTGTGTTATGGTATTGTCCACCACCCACGTGGAGTACTCAAGCCTGTGTTATGGTATTGTCCACCACCGTTGTCAAGCCTGTGTTATGGTTTTGACCACCACCGTATGTCAAGCCTGTGTTATGGTATTGTCCACCACCGGAATACTCAAGCCTGTTGTTATGGTATTGTCCACCCACGGAGTACTCAAGCCTGTGTTATGGTATTGTCCACCACCGGTACTCAAGCTTGTGTTATGGTATTGTCCACCACCGTTGTCAAGCCTGTGTTATGGTATCCCACCACCGCTTCACCCAACTACACACCGGTTCCAGCCTGTGTTATGGTATTGTCACCACCGATACTCAAGCCTGTAGTTATGGTATTGTCCACCCCTCGGCAGTACTCAAGCCTGTGGTTATGGTATTGTCCACCACCTGTCTCAGCCTGAGTTAAGGATTGTCCACCTACTCTGATACTAAACAGCCTGTGTTAAATGGTATTGTCCCACGGAGTACTCAAGCCTGTGTTATGGTATTGTCCACGCTGCAGTACTCAACCTGTGTTATGGTATTGTCCACCACGGAGTACTCAAGCCTGTGTTATGGTATTGTCCCACCGTGGAGTACTCAAGCCTGTGTTATGGTATTGTCCACCACCGGAGTACTCAAGCCTGTGTTATGGTATTGTCCACCACTGGAGTATCAAGCCTGTGTTATGGTATTGTCCACCCCGGATACTCAAGCCTGTGTTATGGTATTGTCCACCCGCTGAGTTACTCAGCCTGTGTTATGTATTGTCCCACGGAGTATCAAGCCTGTGTTATGGTATTGTCCACCACTGGAGTACTCAAGCCTGTGTTATGGTATTGTCCACCACTGGAGTACTCAACCTGTGTTATGGTATTGTCACCACTGGAGTACTCAAGCCTGTGTTATGGTATTGGGTCCACGCATGGAGTACTCAAGCCTGTGTTATGGTATTGTCACGCACTGGAGTACTCAAGCCTGTGTTATGGTATGTCCACTGGAGTACTCAAGCCTGTGTTATGGTATTGTCCACCGCGAACAGTAGGCCTTTTAAATTGCATTGTTTTTGTGATTAAATAAAATAATCAAATGAATTAGAAAATGGGGCTTAACCAAGAACATTTTTCCAATAATTACTACTAACTAATTCATGGTCAAATGTATAATAGTTATAATTCTAATTCAAGGTAACAGGTCCAATAGTTATAATACTAATTCAAGGTAACATGTTCAATAGTTATAATACATATTCATGGTAACAGGTCCAATAGTTATAATTCCCTAATTCATGTAACAGGTCCAATAGTTTAATTCTAATTCAAGGTAACAGGTCCAATAGTTATAATACATATTCATGGTAACAGGTCCATAGTTATAATACATATTCATGGTAACAGGTCCAATAGTTATAATACATATTCAAGGTAAAGGTCCAATATGTGTTATAAACATATCATGGTACTGTAGGTTATATACAGATTATGTAACAGGTCCAATAGTTTAAGATAGGAGCATCTCGTATATGCTCATGGTAACCCGGGTTTGGTCGTAGGTTCTATTATCTCGTGATGATATACTGAATTTCATGTGTTAACGAAGTCCGAGTTACTCGACTTACATATCACGGTGGTTACAGTTCTCTACTATCGGCGTGTGATGACATAGGGTATCGAAACTAGTGTATATTGTATACTAGAAAGTGGTCTTCGCGGTGTAACCTAGCGTGCTAGAGTATGTGTAAATTCTACATTATTGTGTGGTATAGATCGTAATGACGTTGTAGAGGGGTTGGGCTCCCATAACTAGTGCTGTATCACGAGTTGACGTGTAGTCTACATTGGTAAACAGGCGTCTCAATAGTATGGTGATATGATGTAGACAGATTATAGATATGTAGGTGCCTCCGCCTAGCAGCGGTGTGATAGCGGTACGTTACTCCAATGGGTGGTGTATGTAATGATAGAACTGGTATAGTATGAGGGTGGGTTGCAGACTCGGCTAGGATAGGTCATACTCGCGTGGAATGATAGATTAAGCATCGATTGTTTACGAAGGGTTCGGGCTCTGCAAGGCGTCATGGTAGTTTATGAGATAAGTATCATTGTTCACTTGCTATGGGTAAGAGCTGAGGGTTAGCACAGTATTGTAGATATAGACTGAGATGTCCTCAGTTGGGCTCGCGAAGGTTGGTTTGGTAGGTCTACATACGAACTCGAGAGGGGTTCGATGAGTTTTTAGGTGGAGTAGCAGGCGTATCTTCTCAGACCGACCTCACAAAACGGTGGCTCCGGTCCACTTATTCTCCGTATGAGTTATAGAAGTATGCAGACGTGCTAGTACTATTGATGGTAGATATAGCCCTCGGGCACCGGGTCGGTAGGTAGCGTCATCTTGTGTTTGAGAGGTATAGATTGTGGCAACTAGATCGTATGTGTAGGGGGAGTGTACGGGGCGCATTCGGGGAGACGCTGGGTCTTAGGACTTCTTTCATTGCGCATTGAAGTATGGTGAAGAGGGACTGTGTGTATGAAAGGATATCTTCGTGCCTTTATCGAGATAGACGTAAGGTAATATTAGCTCACTTGTGGATTTGAGCACTACAGGTATCGACGATATGAAAGCTCCGCACGTAGGTTCATATGTCAGCGGCATGCCGCGGTGGTTGGTCATTGATCTCTGTCGCGACCTTTGTATATTGTGAGACGTTGTTGATGAGTCGGTTTTCGCCCTGTCGCAAGCCGGTATCATGTTGGGCATATCTTCAGTGGATGTACCTAGATACGCCAACGTTGATACAATGGAGGGTTCTAGTCATGCGGGGAAAACCACTCGGGTGGGTTAGAGACACATGCATCTTCTCCACTTGTACGGATCGACTCGCTGAGAGCAATCGATATGGCTAGGAAGGAGATAAGGTCGCGCTTGAACACTCCTCGTAGGTCTGAGATCATTACGGGCGTCGGGATGAGTGATGAGCACCAGTTCGTAGGAGGGTGCTGGGTACAAGGCTACTTCGAGGCGGAATGTAGTAGAGATACATTAAACTCCGGTAGTATGATATTGGTCTAGGACCGTTGCTCTACGCGGGCGTATCGCTGGCACTGGTGGTGGGTAATCACGTCTGTAGGTAGGGATGTTACCTGTACCCGATTGGTAAAGAAGAGGCACTCACGCTGGCGGGGGGTGGTGAGTATCATTACTCGTGGATGATGTATTTGTTGACATGGGCTAGCCTTAGAGATTACAAAAATAGCTCTGCGGTCAGTCTGGGTCATACTTCCTCGTGGG
>NC_036866.1:49591773-49604659 GCF_002910315.2 Salvelinus sp. IW2-2015
TTATGGTATGTCACCAGAGCTGCAGTACTCAAGCCTGTGTTATGGTATTGTCCACCACCGTGTCAAAGCCTGTGTTAATGGTATTGTCCACCACCGGAATACTCAAGCCTGTGTTAGTGGTATTGTCCACCCGCTGCAGTACTCAAGCCTGTGTTTAGGTATTGTCTCACCGCTGCAGTACTCAAGCCTGTGTTATGGTATGTCCCACCGCTGACGTACTCAAGCCTGTGTTATGGTATTGTCCACCCTGCAGTACCAGCGTGTTTGATGGTATTGTCCACCACCGGTACCAACCTGTTTAGGTATTGCACCACAGACTCGAGCCTAGGAGTAGGATGACAAAACTTCCAGCTATTCATACATTGCATTAATAACACCTCCGCAGGGAAAAGTAGGCCTTTTTAAATTGCTAATGTTTTTGTGATTTACAAAATAATTCAAATGAATAGCGAAAATGGGGCTTTAACCCAAGAACATTTCCCAATAATCTTACTACTAACATAATTCAGTGTCAAATGTATATAGTTAAATTCAATTCAAGGTAACAGTCCAATAAGTTATAATACAGCTGTAATTTCCCAATAGTAACAGAGTTGTATACGATCGTCGCTCCTTCGTCTGATGCTAGGAGTAAGGAAAATATCGGACCAAAATGCAGCGTGTAAACGTGTCCGATGTTACAATTTATTTACAAACTGAACACTGAATACAAAAATGGACACAAAAGCTGAAAACAACGAAAATCGAAAGTCCTGAAAGGTGAACACAACACAAATAACAGAAAAACACCTACCACAAACACAGTGGAGAACAGGCTACCTATAGTAGGTTCTCAAATCAGGAGACAAACTAATTGACAGCTGCCTCCTGATTGGGAACATACCAGGCCAAAGCATCAGAAACAAAACATAAAACAAAACATAGATGAAAAACATAGAATGCCGCACCCCAAGCCACCCCTGACCAAACCAAAATAGAGACATAAAAAAAAGGAACTAAGGTTCAGACGTGACACAGGTCCAATAGTTATAATACAAATTCAAAGCTAACAGGTCCAATAGTTATAATCACTAATTCAAGGAACAGGTCCATAGTTAATAATTCATATTTCATGGTAACAGGTCCAATAGTTATAATACATATTCATGGTAACAGTCCAATAGGTTTTATAATACTAATTCATGGTAACAGGTCCAATAGTTATAATACTAATTTCATAGTAACAGGTCCAATAGTTATAACATCATGTAATCATCATAGAATCAATTATGGTAACAGGTCCATAGTTATAATACTAATTCATGGTAACAGGTCCACTAGTTATAATACATATCATGGTAACAGGTCCAATAAGTTATAATACTAATCATGTAACAGGTCAAAATATAAACATATTCAAGGTAACAGGTCCAATAGTTATAATACATATTCATGGTAACAGGGTCCAATAGTTATAATACTAATTAAAGTGTAACAGGTCCAATAGTTATAATACTAATTCAAGGTAACAGGTGTCCAATAGTTTATAATACAATTCATGGTAACAGGTCCAATAGTTATAATACATATTCAGGTAACAGGTCCAATAGTTATAATACAATTCATGTAAGTCAACTACAAGGTCCAATAGTTTAAATACTAATTCATGTAACAGGTCCAATAGTGTATAATACATATCATTGGTAACAGGTCCAATAGTTTATAATAACCATACAACAAGGTAAACAAGGTCCCATCATAGTTTAATATACTAATTCAGGTAACAGGTCCAAAGTTATAATAACTAATTCCATGGTAACAGGTCACATAGTTATACACCTCACACACACGGTAACAGGTCCAATAGTTATATAATACTAATTCATGGTAACAGGTCCAATGAGTTATAATCTCATTCATGTAACAGCCAATAAGTTATAATATCAAATTCATGGTAACAGGTCAATAGTTATAATACCAATTCATGGTAACAGGAGGTCCACTAGTTATAATTTTGGACATATTTAACTAATCAGGGGTAACGCAGTCCATTGTATATGTCACATATTCAAGGTAAACAGGTCCAATAATATTATCGTTATAATACATATTCATGTAACAGGTCCAATAGTTATCATACTAATTCAAGGGTAACAGGTCCAATAGTTATAATACAATATCATGGTAACAGGTCCATAGTTATAATACCATATCATGGTAACAGGTCCATAATAGTTATAATACTAATATTCAAGGTAACAGGTCCAATATGTTATAATAACTATACTATTCAGATGGGTAACAGGTCCATATTATAATACATATTCAGGTAACAGTCCAATAGTTATAATACATTTCATGGTAACAGGTCCAACTAGTGTCGTATTAACATATTATGGTACCAGGTCCACTAGTATAATACTAATTCAACGGTAACAGGTCCAATAGTTATAATACATATTCATGGTAACAGGTCCAATAGTTATAATACTAATTCATGGTAACAGGTGTTGGAGCTCAAAATAACCAAGGCAGAGATTTAGGTACAGCATCTTAGACCGCTCCAAAATGGCACCCTATTCCATATTTAGTGCACAACTTTTTACCCGGGCATATAGGGCTCTGGTCAAAAGTACTGCACTATGTAGGGCAGAGGGGGGAATTGGGGACGCAACCTTAGGTTTCATTCCTTAAGATGCTAGTGGACAGGTATACAAATTGATTTATCACAAGATGCATATGCATTTGACCACAGTATAAGAACCCCTATGCATAGTCATGTGCACGTTTTGTTCCCTCTTTGCTGTTGTTTTTTCTCCTGCAGTCTGTGGTTATCCAAACCCATTAACATGTCAGATAGGGGAAACATGTAAACACTAGCTCTTCATTAACACCTGAGAGCTCATAAATGGCGAAAAAGCGCTAACTCTCTGTCGCTAATGGGCGAAGGAGCCATCGGAGTGTAAAGCATGAYGCGAAGTAAATAACGATTAACATCTGCCTCTCCCGGGCTCCTCACTCCCTCGCCACGTTAATGGCTCCTCCCACAGAAAARAAACCAAATTAGCGGAGTAATTATTTCATCAGCTGTTAGTTCGCCTGGTTCCTATTTTTACTGGGGTCAGGACCTCCASTCCCACACACACATTGATTATACAAACACCATGCGTGTAGAGGGACACACCTGATACATGTGTGCTTGTCTCCTGTTCRGGGGTTTAGGATGCTATTAAATTCAAACCGGAGTCCAGATGTCTCCTGACAACACAGATTAGACATTTGGACCGTGTCCAGATATCTGTACTTCTGAATTGTCCTTAAACCTGTAACTTATGTTCGTAAAATACCTGTACTTCTGTCCTATATACCTTGTACTTCTGTCCTAAACCACCTGTACTTCGTCTAATACCTGTACTTCTGTTGTAATATACCTAGTACTATGTCAATCTACTCTCCTTGTAACTTCCTGTCCTAACATACTTTTGTACATTCTTGTCCTTAAATACCTGTACTTCTGTCCTAAATACCTGTACTTCTGTCCTAAATATGCGAATATTTAAGTCTTATAGTATGTCAAAATGATCAAGTTTAGTATGCTTTAAATGCCAGGATGTCATACTCATTTAGACTATTTCTATAGTATTCTTTCGCTACTCACTATTGAGGAAGAGAATTGTATTTGTAGACCCATGTGTGTTTGACATCAGCTGATAATCGCATAAGGGGATGGGTTGTGTCCCACTTGACACAAACTGGCTGAATCAACGTTGTTTCAACATAATTTGTCAATATACACTACCGGTCAAAGGTTTTAGAACACCTACTCATTCAAGGGTTTTTCTTTATTTTTACTATTCTCTGCATTGTACAATAATACTGAAGACAACAAAACTATGAAATAACACATATGGGATCATGTAGTAACCAAAAAAGTGTTAAACAAATCAAAATATATTTTATATTTGAGATTCTTCAAATAGCCACCCTTTGCCTTGATGACAGCTTTGCACACTCTTGGCATTCTCATTCCAAAGGGGTGGGTTTAACAGAGCAAAATGACCATACTGTATCACTCACGTATCATCAATGAGGCTATTTAAGCCTGTATAGCATTTTCAAAGTCATCAACGGCAATTGCTTAAATTCAACCCAGAATTCAACAAAAAATGGACAATAGAACAATAGGCCTGGGGTTTCTGGAGGATTTTTTYAAATACAGTAAATAGCCTATTAAATTGTCTACAAGTTAGATCCATGTCTCCAACTCAACCAAAAATAAAAGTTAAAGAACGAGATTAAGCCAGTGGCTAAGATGGAACTATCCAAGCAGCAGATACATCTCTTTTAAATGTTAATATTTTGTTGCGTTGTCAGGCAAACACAATTCAATATGAATTTTTTWATACAGTAAATAGCCTAAAGTGGCTCTTTCTTATAACCACACATAGATGTGATTTGACTACAGCCATTTACAGTATTTTTCTCAAAGAACATCACTTCAGGAGAACGAGAGAGAGAGAGAGAGAGAGACCTCCTAAGATGTGCTGAGTAGGTTCTAGCCATGGCAGGTTTTATATGGGTGGTTTGTTATTACTGCTCTAGGCTTTATGAGCGTCACACGGATGAGATGCAAGCCTGCATTTTACGTCCTCAGTAATCTCTGGGTGAATACTGCTGATTACACCCCCTGCAAAAACACCTCATATTTTACACTGCAAATCACTGGTCCGTACCCCCGTTTTCACRTGTTTTGCTTGTTGTGAAATTCCTGTCCCCGTTTATCTCAAAGTTCATTTGATTTGTTTTGAAACGGCATACTCAACTTATTTTCTGTATTAAATATTTATATTTTATATTTCCAGTGCATTTTATTTATCTATGTATTTAAACAGCTATATCTTTTAATAGGGACACCTGTACCAATGCAGCAATCAGACAGTCGTTACAAACATACATGATATCAGCCATAGAGTTTATCCTAGTAGTAGTACCATAACATTCATTAGATATCACCATACGAGTTTTATTCCTTATATTTAGTAGTAGATCGATAACATTACCATGTATCAACCATAGGTTATTTTGAACTCCTATGTTATACCTAAGATACATATATAACCATGAGTGGCCTGAGTCAGTAGTCTCTCTCATAACGACATACGATGATACAATACATGACGTATCTCATTTATTATAGTATTACCATAACATCATGATATCAGCCATAGAGTTTATCCTAGTAGTAGTACCAACATACATGATATCGACCATAGAGTTTATCCTAGTAGTAGTACCATAACATACATGATATCAACCATAGAGTTTATCCTAGTAGTAGTACCATAACATACATGATATCAACCATAGTTAGTATCCTAGTAGTAGTTACCATAACATACATGAATCACCATAGTTATCCTAGTAGTAGTACCATAACATACATGATATCAACCATTAGTTTATCCTATATAGTACCATAACATACATGATTTCAAACCATAGAGTTTTCCTAGTAGTAGTACCAAAACTACATGATATCAACCATAGTTTATCCTAGTAGTATATACCATACATACATGTATCACCATAGAGTTTATCCTAGTAGTAGTATCCATATACATACATGATATTCAACCATAAAGTTTTTCCTAGTAGTAGTACCATAACATACATGATATCAACATAGAGTTTATCTAGTAGTACCATAACATACATGATATCAACCATAGAGTTTTCCTAGTAGTAGTACCATAACATACATGATATCACCATAGAGTTTATCCTAGTAGTAGTACCATAACATACATGATATCACCATAGAGTTTATCCTTATGTAGTACCATAACATACATGATATCACCATAGAGTTTATCCATAGTTAGTACCATAACATACATGATATCACCATAGAGTTTATCCTAGTAGTAGTACCATAACATACATGATATCAACCATAGGTTTATCCTAGTAGTAGTACCATAACATACATGATATCAACCATAGAGTTTCTCTAGTAGTACCATACATACATGATCAACCATAGGTTTTTCCTGTAGTATACCATACAACATGATACAACCATAGATTTGTCCTAGTAGTAGTACCATAACATACATGATATTCAACCATAGAGTTATCCTAGTAGTAGTACCATAACATCATGATATCAACCATAGAGTTTCTTTAGTAATACATTATACTACATGAATCAACATAGGTTTCCTCTAGTAGTAGTACCATAACATACATGATATTCAACCATAGAGTTTGTCCTATAGTAGTACCATAAGCAAAGTCAAAGATGAAAAGAGTGTGCAGGCCCAATGGTCTGGGATGTAGGCACAAGTACGAAACCATGGAACCGGAATTCCGTTACCGTCGTCTCCACCCTTCCCGCTTTGCTCCTTTTATTTAGTCTCATCCTCTCTTCTAATATATATTTTTAATCTGCCCTAACATTTATTTAAGATGTATAATTTCAGAGGGGCACAGGAGTCTGTGAAAAGCCTGTTGAGAGTAGGCATCGTTGATTAGAGCAAGTGCCACAGACATCTGAACTACCCCAGTGATGGGTTGAGAACCACAGCAGGAAWACTCTACTCCCACGCACAGTAAAGCTGAACTAGGACCAGTTTGGGAAATAACATGCAAGGGTTTAACCTGCTGRAAGTTKTTTTTGTCTGAAATMACATCAATCTCTGGAATCATAATTTACATGTCTTTAAAAAMGTTTTACTTTATCTGAWTTAAAATTTGAACCTAGATCAGTGTATTGAATCATATTCACTCTCCCAGTGTGATGTGTTTGTGTTTCTACTGACTGTAGATCAGAGTTTAAAAGCCATTGTTATCTCCCTGTGTTTGATCCAGGCAGGCCAGAGAGATTGTCCTGAAGTACGAGGGGAGGCTAACAAGGACCAGAGGGTACCAGGCTGCTGGGGCTGATGTGGGTTCACACGTGCACACACACACACACACACACACACACACACACACACACACACACACACACACACACACCTGTTCTGATAAACAACACATACTGCAAGAAGGTTCACAAACACACTCATATTATACAACACAATGACCGTACCACTTAAAATTCATCTTCATAGTCATAGTTTCACTTGCTGTAGCACATTTGATTGCATGTGGATGGTCTACTTTGTCCAAAACATGGGGGTTCCAGTAAACAAAGGCAACAGGTTAAGTATTACGTTTTGACATCTCATAGCGTACTGTTGTTTTCAAACAATGAAACAAAGTCTGCTGTGCCAGTAATGTGCCTCTAGTTTCACAAACTGAATGCAACTTTAATTTCAACACAGATATAAACATGTTAACGTTTTTAGGCATATCAATGTATCAGGCTACTTTTCACATATGATTGAATTGAAAATTAGCTACGAGAATTAGCTCACTATTTCTCTACTGCAGTGCATCTATCTGATGCCTTCAGCCTGGTTGTTACTGTGTCCATTCCCTCTGTTCTGTAGGCTGAGTTATACACTTAACATTGCCTTTCTGTTCTCATTGTGTTTACGAGACCGTGAGGTTAGAGCTCGACACTGCTCCCTCTGCCTGTAGGCTTCTCTCTGTACACACATACACAAACACACACATACACACACACACACATACACACACACACACACATATAGACGCACACACACACACACAGACTCAGCAAACCGCAGCCAAGCAAATTTATAGCCTGTTGTTATGGTTTGGTTTAATTAAAATGTTCAGGAGGCATTGGGCAAGGCTACCGAAGCACCATTAAAATTAATTGACTTTTAGAAAGTAGATTGATGAGGAATAATGATTATATATATATATATATTGGCTTCTGCTTAATTACAATTTAGAAATCACATCCATTTGTTCAACGAATGGACTTATGTGTATATGAATAATCATATCTTGACTTTTGAATTAAGTACCCCTCTGTAAATCATGAAATTAATTAAATACAATATTTGTCTATGGTACAGTGGGATCTGTTCATTTGATGTTAAGTGATGGGACTTGACTGGTGTTGCTTTGTATGTGTTGGCTACTGAATCAACAGATCTTCTCTGAGAAAATTAAGCAAAGATTTTAACCTCTTCCTCCTGAAACACAAATACACACATACACAACACACACACACACACCACACACACACACACACACACACAACACACACACCACACACACACCACACACACACACACACACACACACACACACACACACACACAACACACACCACACACACACACACACATACCACACAACGCACACACACTGCACACACCATGCACACACATGCACACACACCCTGAAATATTGACTGTTTAAGTCCAATGGTTTGGTAATCTGAAAAATTGACACGATAATACAGTAAATCAATCGATCAAAAAGCCATGTACAGCAAATATATACATATAATATATATATTCACAGTAATTATAAAATGGTGATATATTTTCAGGCTGCTGAAGAAGGTCTCCAGGCTGCTGTACAACATCGTGGTTCTGTTTATTCCCTGGGAGATTGAGGATCAAGAAAATAGAAAGTAACAACTTTTAATAATATATTTCATTACTTACTTGAACATGTAAGATATTGACTATATTACAGTAAAATATTAGGTCATTTCCTTTTACTGTAATGCGTATTTGACTGTAAAAATTGTATTGACACACAGGCACACTGTCGCCACACACTTCCACACTCATCACAGACGCTGCTGCTACTGTCCTACTATCTATCCTGTTGTCTAGTAACTTTATACCTACCTATATGTACATACTGTATCTACCTCAATTATCTTGTATCCCTGCACAATAGAATCTGTACTGGTACCCGTGTGTCATAGCCAAGTTATTAGCTCGTACCCCTGCCCATAGACTCTGTACTGGTACCCTGTGTGTATAGCCAGTTTTCCTCTACCTGCACATAGACCTGTACTGTAACCCGTGGTGTATAGCCAAGTTATTACCTCGTACCCCTGCACATAGACTCTGTACTGGTAACCCGTGTGTATAGCCAAGTTATTACCTTGTACCCTGCACATAGACTCTGTACTTGGTACCCTCGTGTGTATGCCAAGTCCTTACCTCGTACCCCTGCACATCGACTCTGTACTGGTACCGCGTGTGTATAGCCAAGTATTACTTGTACCCCTGCACATAGACTCCTGTACTGGTACCCCGTGTGTATAGCCAGAGTCTTACCTCGTACCCCTGCACATAGACTCTGTACTGGTAACCCGTGTGTATAGCCAAGTAATTACCTCGTACCCTGCACATAGACTCGTTAACTGTAACCCGTGTGTATAGCCAAGTCATTACCTTCGTACCCCTGCACATAGACTCTGTACTGTACCGTGTGTATAGCCAAGTTAGTTACTGCTACCCCTGCCACATAGACTCTGTACTGGTAACCCGTGTGTATAGCCAAGTCATTACCTCTACCCCTGCACATAGACTCTGTACTTTAACCCGTGTGTATAGCCAAGTTCATTACCTTGTACCCGCTGCACATAGACTCTGTTACTGGTACCCCGTGTGTATAGCCAAGTTATTACCTCGTACCCTGCACATAGACTCTGTACTGGTACCTGTGTGTTTAGCCAAAGTCATTACTCGTACCCTGCACATAGACTTGTACTGGTAACCCGTGTGTATAGCCAGGTCATTACCTCGTACCCCTAGCACATAGACTATGTACGTACCCTGGTGAGCAAGTCATTACCTCGTACCCCTGCACATAGACTGTGTACTCGGTAACCCGTGTTATAGCAAATTCATTACCTCGTACCCCTGCACATAGACTTGTCTGGTAACCCGTGTGTATAGCAAGTCATTACCTCTACCCCTACATAGCTATGTACTGGTTACTGTGTGTATAGCCAAGTTACGTTGTGTATTTTACTCCTCGTGTTACAATTTTTTTTCTAGTTATTTTATTATATTTTTTGTCTTTTGCGTTGTGGGAAGGGCCCACAAAGTTAACATTTCAGTTAGTCTACACCTGTTGTTTACCCAAGCATTGACAATCAGCATTTCAGTTAGTCTGACATCTGTTGTTTACCAAAGCGGCATGTGACATCAGCATTTCAGTTAGTCTACCACCTGTTTTTTGACCAAGCATGTGACAATCAGAGAATTTCAGTTAGGTCTACACCTGTTTGTTTAACCAAGCATGTGACAATCTAGCATTTCAGTTAGGTCTACACTGTTGTTTTACCAAGGCATGTGAACAAATCAGCATTTTCAGTTAAGTCACACCTGTTTGTTTACCAAAGCATCATAGTTTAGTAGTCTACTGTCACAATTGCAACGCCATTTCAGGTTAGTCTACACCTGTTTTTGTTTACCAAGCAATGTGACAATTAGCATTTAAGTTAGTCTACACTGTTGTTTACCAAGCATGTGACAATCAGCACTTTCAGTTAGTCTACACCTGTTTGTTTACGCAGAGCAGTGTGACAATAGCATTTCAGTTGTCTACACTGTTGTTTACCAAGCACATGTGACAATCACGCATTCAGTTAAGTCCTACACCTGTTGTTTACGCAAGCATGTGAAACATTAGTTGAGTCCCTTTTACGAACTGTGAATCAGATTTAGTGTCTACACCTGTTTGTTTTACAGCATGTGACAAATTCAGCATTTCAGTTAGTCTACACCTGTTGTTTAACCAAGCATGTTGACAATGCCAGCGTTTCAGTTTAGTAACCACACCTGTTGTTTACCAAGCATGTACAATCAGCATTTTCAGTTAGTCCTACACCTGTTGTTTCACAAGCATGTGACAATTCAGCATTTCCAGTTAGTCCTACACCTGTTGTTTACCAACATGTGGACAATGCATTTCCGTTTAGGTCTACACCTGTTGTTTACCAAGCATGTGACATCAAGCATTTTCAGTTAGTCTAACTCTGTTGTTTTTACCGCAAAGGCATGTGACAATCAGCATTGTAAAAAAAAAAAAATGTAATGTCTGAAATTTAAAAATATATTCCAGATTGGTTTGAGATGAATTGTGAGTATCTTGTCCTTTCCCCAAGTACAGATCTAGGATCAGCTTTCACCTCCTCCCCAATCCTTAACTTACCATTGTGGAAAATGCAAAACGACCCAATATCGTGTCTTGGGGTAGCTTCACCGTACACCGGCTGTCTCTGGTTCCCTCTTAGGTCCTTTGGATCAGGGGTGGCCTCCTACTTCACTTCCTCAGATTGGCTGTTTGGTATCAAAACATAGTCCTTACTGTCATGACTGGAGCATTCATAGTCATACCTGAGGTAACTGTTGTGTGTGTGTGTGTGTGTGTGTGTGTGTGTGTGTGTGTGTGTGTGTGTTGGTGTGGTGTGTGTGTGTGTGTGTGTGTGTGTGTGTGTGTGTGTGGTGTGTGTGTGTGTGTGTGGTGTGTGTGTGTGTGTGTGTGGTGTGTGTGTGTGTGTGTTTCTTAGGTCCGATGACTTATTGGGATAATAGGGGGAAAATCAATCAATCAATAGAAGAAACAGGTGGCTGTTTGTACACATGATGTGTGTACATGGATGTTGTGTATCATGGGATGTGTTGGTATCATGGATGTGTGTATCATGGATGTGTGTGATATGAGTGGTATCATGGATGTGTCGAACATGGATGTGTGTACCCATGGATGTTTGTATCATGGATGTGTGTATCTGACTAAATAATTAAAGTTTTTATTAGTGAAAGGAAAGTAAACTGAATTCTCCAATAAAACAAAACTTAAAAATAAGCGGATTAGGGATTTCAACTATATTTAATACGATTTTTTGACTACTTCAATATGTAATACTGTAGCTGAATGTTACAGTGGTGAATTGTATGCAGAGGATACAAGAGATGGACCTAACAGATATTGTAAATTCCGGGTACGTGCTTCGCAAAAGTATGACATAAAAATCAGCACTTTTGGTGTCAGCCGTCAACAAATACTGCATAAGAGGGGCCATTGTTATTGGGGGTCTTGGTATTGTCGGGAAAAGCAGGGGCTATTTTAATTAGCGGCTGACATTCAGACACAGGCAATTTCCCCAGATATCAGCTGGCACATCACTCATTCCCCACATCTCCTCATTTCATCCCTCCTTCCTTCATTCCATCTTCTCCAACCAACCTCTTTTCCCTCCTCATTCACCCAACCTCACAAGAGTTGGACTTTCCTTTGTAAGACTGAAAGTTTCAGAGATAAGACTTTGGGTAGGCGATTAATCCGATCGTGGGGTTTAGACTAAGTACCTTTTAGCTTTGTATCTGACAATAAAACATTCGGTCCTAAGGCCGGTGGCAGGGTGACGTCACGGTGAAAGTTATGGTGAAGCTGGACCTAATTTTCAGAATGCGTTTATGTACATATATTCAAGTAATATTCAAGTTTTAAGTGTTGATAATATACCCCTGTTATTATCAGATACCGTGCTACTTCAACATGTGACGATATGTTAGGTGGTGTATGTGATTATGTGGAACAGAGAATAGTTTAGGGATTAAAAAAATGTTGAGGTGGAGGGCGTAACTGGTGCGTGTGGTGTGGTGGTTTGTGTTGTGTGTTGTTGTTTGTTTGTGTTGGTGTGTTTTGGGTGCGTGTGGTGGGTGGTGGTGTTGTGCGTGCGTGCGTGCAAATGTCCAATGGTAACGAATTTTCCCTGCCTAATCCATTAGCCCCCACTCCTCCCTCAAATCGATATGGTATATATCTCCATATCACATTGATTTGAACTGGCATTAATAATCTGATTTCTCGCCTTCAGCTCCTGGCCGAGAAGCCGTTCGGACAAACCCGGAGTAAGACCATATCCAAGGAGGCACCTGGCCCTCAGCCGCAGGATCTGGACACAAACTCTGGTCTCTTGGGGAAGGCAGTTTTATCTCTTGAATGG
>NC_036866.1:49604759-49649391 GCF_002910315.2 Salvelinus sp. IW2-2015
CTTACAAAGCATGTAGAGGTCTGTAATTTTTATCATAGGTACACTTCAACTGTAGAGAAGGAACTAAAACAAAAAATCCAAAAAATCACATTGTATGATTTTAAGTAATTAATTTGCATTTTATTGCAATGACATAAGTCTAATGTGGCTTGCTAAAATCATACAATGTGATTTTCGGATTTTTGCTTTATTTAGATTCCGTCTCTCTACAGTTGAATGTACCGTATGATAAAAATGACAGACCTCTACATGCTTTGTAAGTAGGGGAAAACCTGCAAAATCGGCAGT
The DNA here is from genome assembly GCF_002910315.2 of Salvelinus sp. IW2-2015. Classification (NCBI taxonomy): domain Eukaryota; kingdom Metazoa; phylum Chordata; class Actinopteri; order Salmoniformes; family Salmonidae; genus Salvelinus; species Salvelinus sp. IW2-2015. The sequence goes on from NC_036866.1 coordinate 49,605,048, forward strand.
GTATCAATACTTGTCTCCCCACTTGTATATGTTTTGTTCGAAAATGTGCATATTTAGCGGTACAAATCGTGGTTTTTACAATGTGAATACGTAGCCAAACTGCACAAAATTATCCGCATATATTTCTGACACTCACCTAATCTAATCAAAGAACTCATCATAAACTTTACTAAAAAAATACATTTGTACAGCAAATGAAAGATACACTAGTTCTTAATGCAATCGCCGTGTTAGAATTCAAAAAATAAACTGTAGTACGAACATACAGCTTACGTTATAGCGAGACAACGCCTGCAATGAGGCAGAAAATAGTACTAAACATTTTCCACAGAAATACGAAATAACATCATAAATGGTTCCTACTTTTGCTGAGCTTCCATCAGAATCTTGTACAAGGGGTCCTTTGTCCAGAATAATCGTTGTTTTGTTTTAGAATGCCTTTTCTCCTCGAATTAGCAACCAAAGCTAGCCAAGTGGCGCAAGCTGTCCATCTTCACCAAACAGAGAACGAAAACGCCAAAACTCCCGATAGACTTTCAATAATCTGATAAAACTATATTGAAAAAACATACTTTACGATGATATTATCACATGTATCAAATAAAATCAAAGCCGGAGATATTAGCCGTCTATAACGAAAGCTTTTCAGAAGGCAATCCAGGGTTCCTTCCCGCGCCTTGCTGAACAAAGGAAATAGTGGTCACGTCATTCCAAGAGCTCTTATTCGACCTCAGATCTAGCTAGACACCCCATTCCACCTCTCACTGCCTCTTGACATCTAGTGGAAGGCATATGAAGTGCATGTATATCCATAGATTTCAAGKAAATGAATAGGAAGGCCCTGGAACAGAGCCTCGATTTCAGATTTTTCACTTCCTAACAGGAAGTTTGCTGKAAAATGAGTTCTGTTTTACTCACAGATATAATTCAAACGGTTTTAGAAACTTGAGAGTGTTTTCTATCCAATAGTAATAATAATATGCATATTGTACGAGCAAGAATTGAGTACAAGGCAGTTTAATTTGGGAACGATTTTTTACAAAGTGAAAATAGCGCCTCCCCTATCCCAAAGAAGTTTTAACATGCTACTCGCAACAGCAAAACAGGGACAAACGGGGGCCTTGATGAGAAAAGTTAATACTGGTAATATAAGTGTTGCATACTGTCTATATACTTTCCCATGTCTATAAATGTACATACTAACAGTGTCGGTGTGTGCTAAATTGAGGGTCTCGAATTCGAATGATATACTCAACGTGAAGCAATAAAGTTGGTCATTCTAAATTTGAGTTGGATGATTTATCAAGTGTTTTAATCAGGATTCCGTAAAGGAGAGAAAGAGAGAGCGCTGCCCCTAAGCTGTGAGGGAGAGCACAACGTGAGGGGAGGGTGGACTGCTCGAAGCTATTGAGTCTACGGAGGGTTGCCTCCCGGGACACCTTATATTTTAGTGTCCTCCGAGAGGGAGGTTATTAGAGAACCCAGTAGATGACAGCTTGGGCTGACCATGATGGGGACATTGATAGAAGGGGTTTAGTTTTACCATGTCATCAGAATCCTAGTGTTAAAGCGCATGTGGCTTTCTGGATGGCACAGTACAATTCATTACGTACAAGGCTCAACGTCTGTGTCTTGCTTTGACAGCCGAGGATGGAAACTAGCATCCCATTGGCATAGAACAGAACGAATTGACGGTTCTTGCCCCAATCTCATTCTCATCAAGGGTGGTGTGAAATTATTAAACATGTATTTTCTCTCTTCCTTGTTCAAGTCTGTTTTCTAGGTGTCGTGGAACATGACCGTAATCATTGTTCCAGAGAAGGGATTTTTGGAAATTGACTAATTGACTTGAGCGTGTATTAGTATTATTTTATAACTATATACTGTAGGTGGACTAGCTGTAGTGACTAACGTGTTATGGGTTAGATGGAACGATTTATGTGAAAATGTATTTGTGGCCGGAGGCAAAGTACATAGGGGGGGCTGTGTTTGAGACAGAAATGTTTGCATAAGGGTGTTAGTTGATCAATCTAGCAGGGTCGATATCAGTGTATTCTATGGAGTACCAAAAACGAAGGCGTTAATGTTACAGGGAATTGGGAGAGCAGAATAGAATGCGACTGGGTCGGAGATGTGTGTGGCTCATAAATTAAGGAAGTGGGTATTAGAGTCTCTGGGGAACGATACCACTCCTCTATGTATAGTGTAGTGTATATACAAAGGATAGCTCGTAGGAGAGGAATAACAGCTAGCTGTACATAATATAGCGACTACTATGAAGTAAAATTGAACATCACACATACCCAGATCATGGTGGGAGTAGCAGAAATAGTGTTGTCATTTCAGGCACTATTGTCAACTTTCAATGAGGGGTTCGTCAAAGAAGGTGCAACGCTTGAAAGAATAGCCACAGATCCCTGTATACAGGCCACATCACCATAAAGGAAGATTGCTGTAATAATAGTGTCACATCTCCTGCAGAGTGTGATTTAAGAAACATGCGACTCAGAGTTTGGTTAGGTTGGATACTCTTCCAACGGCATTAATCTCTCACCCATTCCTAACAGCCAGCGAACACTTGACGTATCTCCCAGAAGATTGGGACCGAGTGACGGTGAATGGAAAGTGTCAGAAGGTGGCTGCTTATCAACCGTTGGGACCCAACGTTTACACTGTAATGAGGGTGTTCACAAAGGAGTGGGGTGTAGATCGGCCTTGGGATGAGCGATGTGTACCTACCCTGAGCACAGGGAAGTATTATCCACAGGTACCGACTGTAGCAGAACATAGGATGTCATTGGAGATGTTGGTGGCTAGAAAACCGGGAATGAGTTGGGAGACATGTAGGCAGAATCTGAAAGTTTCAGTCCTAGATCTATCAGTGAACAGTGAAGGCAATAGGAGAGCAGGAGACAGATTCCATGCAATAGCTATTCTCACGGCAGTCGCTATAATTATCATATAATTTTCAGAAATACAGTGTAGACATTGTTAATGTTGTAAATGACTATTGTAGCTGGAAACAGTAGATTTTTTATGGAATATCTACATAGGTGTACAGAGGCCCATTATCAGCAACCATCACTCCTGTGTTCCAATGGCACGTTGTGTTAGCTAATCCAAGTTTATAATTTTAAAAGGCTAATTGYTCATTAGAAAATAATTTTCTAATTATGTTAGCCCAGCTGAAAACTGTCATCCTGATTAAAGAAGCAATAAAACTGGCCTTCTTTAGACTAGTTGAATATCTGGAGCATCAGCATTTGTGGGTTCGATTACAGGCTCAAAATGGCCAGAAACAAAGCTCTTTCTTCTGAAACTCGATAGTCTATTCTTGTTCTGAGAAATGAAGGATATTCCATGAGAGAAATTGCCAAGAAACTGAAGATCTCGTACAACGCTGTGTACTAATCCATTCACAGAACAGCGCAAACTGTCTCTAACCAGAATAGAAAGAGGAGTGGGAGGCCCCGGTGCACAACTGAACAAAAGGACATGTACATTAGAGTGTCTAGTTTGAGAAACAGACGCCTCACAAGTCCTCAACTGGCAGCTTCATTAAATGGCCTTCTCTGTCCAGTGTCTGTGTTCTTTTGCCCATCTTAATATTTTATTTTTATTGGCCAGTCTGAGATATGGCTTTTTCTTTGCAACTCTGCATAGAAGGCCAGCATCCCAGAGTCGCCTCTTCACTGTTGACGTTGAGACTGGTGTTTTGCGGGAACTATTTAATGAAGCTGCCAGTTGAGGACTTGTGAGGCGTCTGTTTCTCAAACTAGACATTCTAATGTACTTGTCCTCTTACTCAGCTGCCTAGCAAGCAAGGGATAAGAACATTGCCAGCCAGTATGGCAATGGAACATTTCGAACGAATGACTGGTTCGAGTCCATAGATACAGAACAAAAAGACTGAACAACCAGCCGGCTTGGGAAGCAACCTTAGATTTGTGTCGGGACTATATATTGTGGAAGGATGAAATAGTATGAATAAATTAATTAAAAAAACATTTTATGTGAATCATTATTTGAACATGTTGGTTGGCCTCGAAGCCTGTGTTTGGAGGATATATTAGCATAGTTTGCTCGACTTTGTCTTGAGCCTAACTACACCGTGCCAATATTTCGTCTCTGCATTATCACTTAACTGAATGGAGAGAAGGGGAAGAAAAGGGAGAGGTGGAGGAAGGGGGGTGTAACGTAGCTCAACACCAGCACCACTCTCTCTCTCTCTCTCTCTCTCTCTCTCTCTCTCTCTGTATAATTTATTCTGGTTGTTAAGGGGCCATTCCCTCAGCCCCAGTTGAAGGGGTTGGGAAGCATTTTTGTCCTTGTCAGGATTCATCCTCAGAATATGACTGTGGATTTGCATCACTGTGCAAATTGGGTTGTTGTAACAGTGACACTGTAGTGGTCTCTGTATACAGAACATGGCCCTTCACTGAACCTGTGTACCGCTCTGCTCTGTCTTGGCCTGAATAGGAAGCAAACTTGACAGTTCTGCTCGTTTCTCTCGCTGCTTAAAATGCTCAGATTTATTTAGCCTGGTCTCAGATCTGTTTGTACTGTCTTTCCAACTCTTTTGGTCAATGCTAAACCATAGGAGTTGACAAAATGCCACAAACAGATCTGGGACCAGGGTCATGGAGTTAGGCTAAGCCCTCCTGAACCCAGCCCAGTGCTCCGGAGTGAACATGAAAAGGGGCATGGAGGGCATGGTGATAGCTGGTTGGCATAAGCTCAGAGCTGTAGACAGAGGGAGGCCCTGGGGGGAGGGGGGGTTCATAGACTCCTGTTTATCAGTGTTCTCTCAGGCTGAGGCTGTGCCTATGAAACCTGGCATGTTACAGGGTCAACTACGTCGCAAATGGCACCCTATTCCCTATATAGTGCACTATGTTTGACCAAGGCCCATAGGGCTATGTAGGGAATAGGGTGTCATTTGGAATGCATTCCTAGACTGTCTTAGTAGTCTATACAGGAGTCTATGTTATTAGACTATATCCTGGGGATGTGTCCTAGCACAGATACTAAGGGTTGGTTTCCCAGACAGATTAAGTTATCTCCCTGCTCTTTGCTAACCAGCACAACTAACAAGTCAATAGACCCCAAGCACAACAAAGGAGAAAATATACAGCATGCTTTTTATTCCCTGACTGTGCTTAATCTTTGTCTGGGATGCCAGTATGTGGGTTAGTTAGGCCTTCCACCCATCTAGTAGCCAGTGGAACAGACTCTTTCGGAGGCATGGCAGACTAGACAGCCCTGCCTGATAATAAGATAACCTATGATTGGGGAAACAGTCAAGAAAGACAAAATACAGAAGCAAAGCGAGAACGGGTTTAAGAGGGCTCCAGCGAGCTGGGATGAGAGCCATGAGATCCCAGTTGAAGGAGGTGGGAAGTGGGCTGCATAGGAAGGATATAGTATACCACCCACACAGAGACACACACACATACAAGGTCATGCCTCATTGATCCATCACATCAACAAGCAACACCTCGCTCCCACCCTCCTCCTTCGCTCATCCACCTCTCCGCCCGCATTTACTACTTGTCCTGCACGAGTGCACCAGATTTAGTACTTCTCTCACCGCTGCTGTACGAGGAGAGAGAGAAGTGGGGGGGGAAAAGAGTCGAGCGAGTGAGATACAGAGAGCGAGAGAGAGACGAAGAGAGAGAGAGAGAGATGAAGAGAAAGATGAAAAAGATGAAGAGATGAGGGGTTGAGATTCCAGTGTGCATATATTTTAGTAGCTACCTCCATTGGCTGTTGGAGTTTTACTGTAATTGCATCGTGCTTGCAGTGTGTGTGTGTGTGTGTATGTCTTATCCCATCAGTGTGCAACAGCAAACTGGTTTGGCCAAACATGAACTGATACTCCATTCTGCTCCTGTAAAAGCYCCCCTAGACACACTCTCCGCTGACCAGGCACAAACATTACAAACACATGTATGTTTTACTATCCTTGCGGAGACCAAATAACTGATAAAAAAAAAATATATATATATATTTTCCCTAACCCTAACCCCTAACCCTAACTCCTAACCCTAACTCCTAAGCCAAAAATGTACTTTTTCCTTTTGGGGACCCGTGAAATGTTCCCACTTGTCCGAATGTTCCGTGTGAGGACTTCTGGTCGCCAGAAAAATACACATACACGCGCACATGTAGATCCAAGGTCACTGTGGATCAGAACAGCCAGTAAATGAGTTTAATTAGGCAAGTCGTTAATAACGAATGTCTGCTAATCACCAAATCCCACACACATACTGCTGCTTCTCCCTATAGTGTGAGTTAGGATAGCTCTCTGTGTTGTACCCGCCTGCCAGAGGAACCGTAGCTAGTGCGTCGATTCAGCTATATGCATGTGTGCATTAGTACTTTGATATTCCCTTTCCCAAGGTAAAAGATTTGTATGACTTGAATGATTTTCCTTCATGAAATCTACATATCATCTATGAAGGCTAATGGTAGAAAAGGTGTAGGGGATGAGCAGAAAAGTCAAGTAAACTGAAATGAAATACAACAACATAAGCAGGAACAGAGACAGAGGAGCATGAGTAGAATTCCAATCACCATAAATAGACATTCCAGTTGGAGCCTATACACAGACAGAGCACACAGCTCACAGCTCCAGCTGATCAGCCAATCATCGAGCATTGTAATTAGACATGAGTAACGAGCTCGTCAGTAATTAACCTGATACACAAACTGATCTGGGAGAGAGGGAGAGAGGGAGAGAGAACGTAATATTGTTGGGGCAGTGGGGAAACTTTTCATGCAATTAGACAGAAATTCCAATTAGAGGAGGCTGGAAGAGAAGACCATCTGATCTAACAGCGGGTTCATGGTCGAGAGAGAGAGAGCAGTCAGACCCTTCCTCTACGACCCTCTCATCCCTCCATCTCACCAGCATTTCCACCAGGCAATTTAACAAGCTATTAGCCATCTCATATTGACGTCACAGAGGTGTTTTTGGCCTGGTGTATTCAGCAGGTCAGGGAGAGATCAACAGTAATTACGACACAAATCAACAAGGAAATAAACCATGAATAAATCCTAATATCCATAAACATAGTACCGTAGAAGACGTAAGTGTAATATAGCATAATGTGCATGGTGGTACACAGACACAAATATGTTAGCTTAGTGACACAGTTGCACACTGGTACACAAGAATCGACTTTCACAGTGGTGTAAAAACACACAAAGCCATGTCACAGCGGGAGATATAGATTTTCTCTACTCAGGTCTACTGAGCTGAGAGGCTGAAGCTGCTTCCCTCAGGGGGAGAGCTGTGTGTGAGAGAGAGAGAGATAAATAAAGACGGATAGAGAGACAGTGTGAGTAAGTAAGAGAAAGCATGTAAAAGAGAGTTGGAGAAATTGAGAATGTAAGACAGGGAGAGCATAGCAGAGAAAGCTCAGAGAAATGACAGTGATTGAGTATAATCATTGTATAAACAGAGAATAAAATCAGTTGGAACACCAGCAGCAATGGGACAAGAAAAAACATGGATTTTACAGAACCCCAGCAGTCTCTTGCAACTCATCTGCAATAGTTTCTTACCACATGGTTGGGTAAACCCATGAGTTTGAAAAAGCAAGACTAGAACAGCAACAACGAGACAAGAAAAGGCGTGGATACAATAAGATGGTGAAAAGTTGGACAGATGTCTAAGGAGATGCACACTGAGTGTACCAAACATTAGGAACACCTTAGTATTGAGTTGCACCTCTTTTTGCCCTCAGAACAGCTTCAATTCGTCGGGCATGGACTGTACAAGGTGTCGAAAGAATTCCACAGGGATGCCGGCCCATGTTGACTCCAGCAGCATACAACACTAGTTAGCAGCATTCCACCGTGCATCCCACTGCTGACTTGCCTCTGAAGCTAAGCAGGGTTGGACCTGGGTGGTCCCTGAATGGGAGACCAGATGCTGCTGGAAGTGGTGTTGGAGGGCCAGTATGAGGCACTGTTTCCTCTGGAGTTAAAAATATCCCAACACCCCAGGGCAGTGATTGGGGACATTGCCCTGTGTAGGGTGCTGTCTTTTGGATGGGACGTTAAACGGGTGTCCTGACTCTCTGTGGTCATTAAAGATCCCATGGCACTTATTGTAAGAGTAGGGGTGTTAACCCTGGTGTGGTGGCTATATATATATATATATATAAATTATTTTATATATATTATTATATATATATATATATATATATATATTATTCTAACATCACCTTTATTTAACCAGGTAGGCTAGTTGAGAACAAGTTCTCATTTGTAACTACGAGCTGGCCAAGATAAAGCATAGCAATTCGACACATACAACAACACAGTTACACATGGAATAAACAAAACATACAGTCAATTATACAGTGGAACAAAAGAAAAACAAAAAGTATATTTACAGTGAGTGCCAAATGAGGTAAGTTAAGGCAATAAATAGGCCCATGGTGGCGAAGTAATTACAATTAGCAATTAAATCACTGGAATGGTAGATGTGCAGAAGATGAATGTACAAGTAAGAGATACTGGGGTGCAAAGGAGCAAGGTAAATCAATAAATACAGTATGGGGATGAGGTAAGTAGATATATGGCGTTTACAGATGGGCTATGTACAGTGCAGTTGATCTGTGAGTTTGCCTTGACAGCTGGTGCTTAAAGCTAGTGAGGGAGATATGAGTCTCCAGCTTCAGAGATTTTTGCAGTTCGTTTCAGTCATTGGCAGCAGAGAACTGGAAGGAAAGATGACCAAAGGAGGAATTGGCTTTGGGGTGACCAGTGAGATATACCTGCTGGAGCGCGTGCTACGAGTGGGTGCTGCTATGGTGACAAGTGAGCTGACATAAGGCGGGGCTTTACCAAGCAGATACTTGTAGATAACCTGTAGCCAGTGGGTTTGGCGACGAGTATGTAGCGAGGGCCAACCAACGAGAGCGTACAGGTCACAATGGTGGGTAATGTAAACTGGAAACCACATATCCTGAGGCTGCATTCATTGTAGCTGGGGAGTTTAACAAGGCTAATCTGAAAACAAGACTCCCTAAATTCTATCAGCATATTGATTGTACTACCAGGGCTGGTAAAACCCTGGATCATTGTTATTCTAACTTCCGCGACGCATATAAGGCCCTCCCCCGCCCTCCTTTCGGAAAAGCTGACCACGACTCCATTTTGTTGCTCCCTGCCTATTGTTGCGTCTTTGGCTATGCCGGATTAAGTGATATGACATGCTATTCTATAAAATCCTTTCTCCGTAATTAATATTACCTGATTGAGCTAATCATGTAAATGTAATTAACTAGAGTCGGGGCACCACAAAATAATATTTATAGAGCTGTTATCTTCCGAATAAACTCTTAAAGACCTAGTAATATTTTACATCAATAGCAGTCAATATTAATCGTCACCTTAATACAGTCTCCTCTGAAAGTTGTAAATTCTTGGTTATCTTCACGAACCCTGGCTAACAAGTTGAATCAGCAATACAAAATTGGGTTTAATTATTTATTTACTAAATACCTAACTAATCACACAGAATTACAAATACACAGAATGAATCATACCTTGATTACAAATTACGTCATCAAGGAAAACGTCCCTGGCGGACGGACAGATATGAAAGCTGGTTACACAAAAGAAAAAGGGGACTGGGTTTGAGTGAAAGAGCGGGAAGACTGAAGACAAAGGGAGAAGTGATGTCTCTATCGTAAATACAGTATCTTATGCATTCTAAATTACCGCCCATTTGGAAAAGGAAAATGCAATAAATATTTACTCTGAGCTGCGCTTCGGTAGGTTGGTGGTAGATGGAAGGCCGTGTTGCCCAACCGAGTCCTTTGTCCTTTGAAGAATGTCTCTGGTGGTAAATTGAATACGTTGTAGTAACGTCYTTGTGTGGTAGACGGGATACTCTGTCTGTTKTTTCCRAGCCCACGTTTGCAGCTGCTGTTGCTAACTCAACGGCTAGGAGGTATCACTTCTGTAGTGAATAAGAGTTCAAAGTTCATACCATTCGCAACCAAAGCTCACGCTGAGGATGGCTTAGTTCTGTAGTTGACATGTTAGTCCTTTTAACGCAAAAGGCTGCAGACCTCACGTACTTGGAACCGGAGATTATAATGTCGTCAAGGCTTTATATAGGAAGGGAGAGGAGGGCGTGTTTGAAAAGTTTTATAACTCATGTTTCTTCACAGGGGCGGGCCACTGATTGAGCAGAGCCCTAACCTTATGAAAGCCCAAATCTCTCATTTGGAAGCTAAAAGTACATTTCATCTCTTCACCAATAATTTTGTATTCAAACATTTAAATTGAACAACAATTCCATGTGACTCCGATAACTACAATGTGCAGACTTTCCACTGTAGAGTTTATGTCATTCGATCATTGATCAGAATGTCTCAGATGACAACCAAACTGACATCATATTTATTAAGTACCACCGCATTCGTTCAATTGGTCGGATTACCAGGATATAGTTCATTTCCCCCCACCTTCTGATGTTCCCAGAATCTCTATGTTAACCAAAGGATTTTCAAATGTCACATCAGTAGGGTAGAGAGAGGAAAAAGCGGGAGAGAGGTATTTATGACTGTCATAAACCTACCCCCAGGCCAACGTCATGACACTATAGACAAAGACTAAAACAGGAAGCTCAAGCGCTCAGGTCTGTTCAACGCTGGTCCGACCAATCTGATTCCACGCTTCAAGATTGCTTCGATCACGTGGATTGGGATATGTTCTGCATTGCGTCATACAACAACATTGACGAATACACTGATTCGGTGAGCGAGTTTATTAGCAAGTGCATCGGCGATGTCGTACCCACAGCAACTATTAAAACATTCTCAAACCAGAAACCGTGGATTGATGGCAGCATTCGTGGAAAACTGAAAGCGCGAACCACTGCTTTTAACCAAGGCAAGGTGACCGGGAACATGACCGGATACAAACAGTGTAGCTATTCCCTCCGCAAGGCAATCACACAAGCTAAGCGTCAGTATAGAGACAAAGTAGAGTTGCAATTCAACGGCTCAGACACAAGAGGTATGTGGCAGGGTCTACAGTCAATCACGGATTACAAAAAGYAAACCAGCCCCGTCGCGGACCAGGATGTCTTGTTCCCAGACAGACTAAATAACTTCTTTGCTCGCTTTGAGGACAATACAGTGCCACTGACATGGCTCGCTACCAAAACCTGCGGACTCTCCTTCACTGCAGCCAACGTGAGTAAAACATTTAAACGTGTTAACCCTCGCAGGGCTGCAGGCCCAGACGGCATCCCCAGCCGCATCCTCAGAGCATGCGCAGACCAGCTGGCTGGTGTGTTTACGGACATATTCAATCAATCCTTATCCCAGTCTGCTGTTCCCACATGCTTCAAGAGGGCCACCATTGTTCCTGTTCCCAAGAAAGCTAAGGTAACTGAGCTAAATGACTACCGCCCCGTAGCACTCACTTCCGTCATCATGAGGTGCTTTGAAAGACTAGTCAAGGACCATATCACCTCCACCCTARCTGACACCCTAAACCCACTCCAATTTGCGTACTGCCCCAATAGGTCCACAGACGACCTAATCGCAACCACACTGCACACTGCCCTAACCCATCTGGACAAGAGGAATACCTATMTGAGAATGGTGTTCACCGACTACAGCTCAGCATTACCACCATAGTACCCTGGGTCTCGACCCCGCCCTGTGCAACTGGGTACTGGACTTCCTGACGGGCCGCCCCCAGGTGGTGAGGGTAGGTAACAACATCTCCACCCCGCTGATCCTCAACACTGGGGCCCCACAAGGGTGCATTCTGAGCCCTCTCATGTACTCCCTGTTCACCCACGACTGCGTGACCATGCACGCCTCCAACTCAATCATCAAGATTGCAGACGACACTACAGTGGTGGGCTTGATTACCAACAACGACGAGACGGCCTACAGAGAGGAGGTGAGGGCCCTCGGAGTGTGGTGTCAGGAAAATAACCTCACACTCAACGTCAACAAAACAAAGGAGATGATCGTGGACTTCAGGAAACAGCAGAGGGAGCACCCCATTATCCACTTTGACAGAACAGTAGTGGAGAGGGTAGTAAGTTTTAAGTTCCTCGGCGTACACATCACGGACAAACTGAATTGGTCCACCCACACAGACAGCGTGGTGAAGAAATCGCAGCAGCGCCTCTTCAACCTCAGGAGACTGAAGAAATTCGACTTGTCACCAAAACACTCACAAACTTTTATAGATGCACAATCGAGAGCATCCTGTCGGGCTGTTTCATCGCCTGGTACGGCAACTGCTCCGCCCATAACCGTAAGGCTCTCCAGAGGGTAGTGAGGTCTGCACAATGCATCACCGGGGGCAAACTACCTGCCCTCCAGGACACCTACACCACCCGATGTCACAGGAAGGCCATAAAGATCATCAAGGACAACAACCACCCGAGCCACTGCCTGTTCACCCCGCTATCATCCAGAAGGCGAGGTCAGTACAGGTGCATCAAAACAGGGACCGAGAGACTGAAAAACAGCTTCTATCTCAAGGCCATCAGACTGTTAAACAGCCATCACTAACATTGAGTGGCTGCTGCCAACATACTGACTCAACTCCAGCCACTTTAATAATGTAAAAAATGTATGTAAAAAATATATCACTAGCCACTTTAAACAATGCCACTTCATAAAATGTTTACATACCCTACATTACTCATCTCATATGTATATACTGTACTCGATACCATCTACTGCATCTTGCCTATGCCGTTCTGTACCATCACTCATTGTCATTGGTTATCACTGCATTGTCAGAACTAGAAGCACAAGCATTTCGCTACACTCGCATTAACATCTGCTAACCATTTATATGTGACAAATAACATTTGATTTGATTTGATTTAGTGTATGGGGCTTTGGTGACAAAAGGATGGCACTGTGATAGACTGCATCCAGTTTGTTGAGTAGGTTTTGGAGGCTATTTTATAGATGACATCACCAATGACGAGGATGGTCAGTTTTACGAGGGTATGTTTGGCAGTGAAGGATGCTTTGTTGCGATATAGGAAGCCTATTCTAGATTTAATTTTGGATTGGAGATGCTTAATGTGAGTCTGGAAGGAGAGTTTACAGTCTAACCAGACACCTAGGTATTTGTAGTTGTCCACATATTCTAGGTCAGAACCGTCCAGCGAGCAGGTGCGGGCAGTGATCGATTGAATAGCATGCATTTGGTTTTTCTTGCGTTTAAGAGCAGTTGGAGGCCACGGAAGGAGAGTTGTATGGCATTGAAGCTCATCTGGAGGTTAGTTAACACCGTGTCCAAAGAGGGGCCAGAAGTATACAGAATGGTGTCGTCTGCGTAGAGGTGGATCAGAGAATCACCAGCAGCAAGAGCAACATCATTGATGTATACAGAGAAGAGAGTCGGCGCGAGAATTGGGAACAGTCAAAACTGTTCGCTGCTCTGGCACCCCAATGGTGGAACAAACTCCCTCACGACGCCAGGTCAGCGGAGTCAATCACCACCTTCCGGAGACACCTGAACCCCACCTCTTTAAGGAATACCTTAGGATAGGATAAAGTAATCCTCCTAACCCCACCCCTCCCCCTTAAAAGAGTTAGATGCACTATTGTAAAGTGGTTGTTCCACTGGATATCATAAGGTGAATGCACCAATTTGTAAGTCGCTCTGGATAAGAGCGTCTGCTAAATGACTTAAATGTAAATGTAAATGTAAATTGAACCCTGTGGCACACCCATAGAGACTGCCAAAGGTCCGGACAACAAGCCCTCCGAAATGACACACTGAACTCTATCAGAGAAGTAGTTGGTAAACCAGGCGAGGCAATCATTTGAGAAACCAAGGCTGTCGAGTCTGCCAATAAGAATGTGGTGATTGACAGAGTCGAAAGCCTTGGCCAGGTCGATGAATACGGCTGCACAGTAATGTCTCTTATCGATGGCGGTTATGATATCGTTTAGGACCTTGAGCGTGGCTGAGGTGCACCCATGACCAGCTCTGAAACCAGATTGCATAGCYGAGAAGGTACGGTGGGATTCAAAATGGTCGGTAATCTGTTTGTTAACTTGGCTTTTGAAGACCTTAGAAAGACAGGYTAGGATAGATATAGGTCTGTAGCAGTTTGGGTCTAGAGTGTCACCCCCTTTGAAGAAGGGGATGGCCGCGGCAGCTTTCCAATCTATGGGAATCTCAGACGATACGATAGAGAGGTTAAACAGGCTAGTAATAGGGGTTTGCAACAATTTCGGCAGATCATTTTAGAAAGAGGGTCTAGCCCGGCTAGATTTGTATGGGTCCAGATATTGCAGCTCTTTCAGAACATCAGCTATCTGGATTTGGGTGAAGGAGAAATGGTGGGGGCTTTGGCGAGTTGCTGTGGAGGGTGCTGGGCAGTTGACCGGGGTAGGGGTAGCCAGGTGGGGGTAGCCAGGTGGAAAGCATGGCCAGCCATAGAGAGATGCTTATTGAAATTCTCAATTATAGTGGATTTATCGGTGGTAACAGTGTTTCCTATTCTCAGAGCAGTGGGCAGCTGGGAGGAGGTGCTCTTATTCTCCATTAACTTTACAGTGTGTGTCCCAGAACTTTTTGGAGTTAGTTCTACAAGATGCACATTTCTGTTAGAAAAAGCTAGCCTTAGCTTTTCTAACTGCCTGTGTATATTTGTTCCTAACTTCCATGAAAAGTTGCATATCACGGGGGCTATTCGATGCTAATGCAAAACGCCACAGGATGTTTTTGTGCTGGTCAAGGGCAGACAGGTCTGGACTGAACCAAGGACTATATCTATTCCTAGTTCAATTTTTTTGGAGTGGAGCTATTCTTTTAAAGAATAGCCAGGCATCATCTACTGACGGGATGAGGTCAATGTCATTCCAGGATACCCTGGCCAGGTCGATTAGAAAGGCTTGCTCGCAGAAGTGTTTAAGGGAGCGTTTGACAGTGATGAGGGGTGGTCGTTTGGTCGCAGACCCATTACGGATGCAGGCAATGAGGCAGTGATCGCTGAGATCTTGATTGAAAACAGCAGAGGTGTATTTGGAGGGCGAGTTAGTTAGGATGACATCTATGAGGGTGCCCGTGTTTACGGATTTGGGGTTGTACCTGGTAGGTTCATTGATAATTTGTGTGAGATTGAGGGCATCAAGCTTAGATTGTAGGATGGCCGGGGTGTTAAGCATGTCCCAGTTTAGGTCACCTAGTAGCACAAACTCAGAAGATAGATGGGGGGCAATCAATTCACATATGATATTGAGGGCACAGCTGGGAGCAGTGGGAGGTCTATAGCAAGCGGCAACAGTGAGAGACTTGTTTCTGGAAAGGTGAATTTTTAGAAGTAGAAGCTCGAATTGTTTGGGTACAGACTTGGAAAGTAATACAGAACTCTGCAGGCTATCTTTCCAGTAGATTGCAACACCGCCCCCTTTGGCAGTTCTATTTTAGCGGAAAATGTTATTGTTAGCGATGGAGATTTCAGAGTTTTTGGAGGTATTCCTAGGCCAGGTTTCAGACACGGCTAAGACATCCGGGTTGGCAGAGTGTGCTAAAGCAGTGAGTAAAACAAACTTAGGGAGTAGGCTTCTAATGTTAACATGCATGAAACCAAGGCTTTTACGGTTACAGAAGTCAACAAATGAGAGCACCTGGGGAGTGGGAGTGGAGCTAGGCACTGCAGGACCTGGATTAACCTCCACATCACCAGAGGAACAGAGGAGAAGTAGGATAAGGGTATGGCTAAATGCTATACGAACTGGCCGTCTAACACGTTCGGAACAGAGAGTAAAAGGAGCAGGTTTCTGGGCACAATAGCATAGATTCAAGGCATAGTGTACAGACAAAGGTAAGGTAGGATGTGAGTACATTGGAGGTAAACCTAGGTATTGAGTAATGATGAGAGAGATATAGTCTCTAGAGACGTTTAAACCAGGTGATGTCATTGCATATGTAGGAGGTGGAACAGCATGGTTGGTTAAGGCATATTGAGCAGGGCTAGAGGCTCTACAGTGAAATAAGACAGTAATCACTAACCAGGACAGTAATGGAAGAGGCATATTCATATTAGAGAGAGGCATGCGTAGCCAAGTGAACATATGGGTCCAGTGAGTGGTTGGGCTGACTGGGGACATGGCGATTCAGACAGTTAGCAGGCAGATGCTAACAAGCTAACAGTTAGTAGGCCGGGGCGAAACACATTAGCAGTTAGCAGCCCGGGGCTGGTAGGCTAGCAGTTAGCAGACCGGGTTAGCAAGCAAGCTGTTGGCAGACCGAGGCTAGCAGTTAGCAGACCGGGGCAGGCAGGCTAGCAGTTAGCAGACCGGGGCAGGCAAGCGAGCAGTTAGCTGACTGGGGCAAGCAAGCTAGCAGTTAACAGACCAGGGATAGCAAGTTAGCCTTTGGGGGACATCGCGATGGGGGTAAGTCTGTTTTTGCCTCTTCGTGCGGTGACGTCGATAGACCAGTCGTGGAGTTAGTAGGGTTCCAAGTAGCTCTAGGTAGCTAGTAGGCCTTGGTTAGCAGAATGGGCCTTCAGCGGACGTTGCGCCTGAGGGGCCTGTTGGAATCCTCGGGCAAATTATGTCGGTATTCCAGTCGTAGAGGATCGGCGGGGTTCCGTACCGGCAGTAGAAGGGGTCCGGATATTGTAGCCCAGGAGTGGGCTTCGGTGGTAGCACAGGAGCCCTGGCCGGGCTAGATTCAGGCTAATTGGTGCTTGCTCCGGGATGGAAACGCTAGCCAGGAGTAGTCACCCGGGATTGAGGTTAGTTAGTTGCGAAGATCCAGATGAAAATGTTCAGAGTTTGCAGTAGGAATCCGGGGATATTGGGGGAAAAAAAATAATAGGTCTGTAATGCTCTGGTTTGAGTCGCGTTGTTCGAACTGGTGAGAGCTTTCCGAGCTAAAGGTTAGCTGATGACCGCTAGCAATGGTTTGCTGACTGATAGCTGGTAGGTAGTTAGCTGGCTAGCTTCAGTTAAGGGATTCCAGAAGTAAATAGAAATACTTTAGAAAAAAAACAGATCCACGCCACATTGGGTGAGGCGGGTTGCAGGAGAGTATTTAGAAGTTGAGGTTTAGGAAAATATTTTTAAAAGATATGCGAAGAAAAATATGTAAAAAGATATATACAAGGGACACGACAGGACAAAGACAAAGACGTCTGACTGCTACGCCATCTTGGCGTGTGTTACCTGGTTAAATAAAACAAACTCCAATGCTTCCCACAGTTGTGTCAAGTTGGCTGGATGGACCATTCTTGATACACACAGGAAACTGTTGAGTGTGAAAACTCCAGCAGTGTTGCAGTTATTGATACATTCAAAACAGTATGCCTGGCACCTACTACCATACCCTGTTCAAAGGCACTTCAATATTTTTGTCGTGCCCATTCACCCTCTGAATGGCACACATAACACAATCCATGTCTCTATTGTCTCAAGGCTTAAAAATACTTCTTTAACCTGCCTCCTCCCCTTCATCTACACTGATTGAAGTGGATTTAAAAATTGACATCAATAAGGGATCATAGCTTTCACCTGGATTCACCTGGTCAGTCTATGTCATGGAAATAGCAGGTGTTCCTAATGTTCTGTACACTCAGTGTTTAGGTCCACTGATGTAAGTACATTAGATGTGGTGATTGTTTTACATATAGAGCTGGGTAGGATCGTGGATATAGACTATTGGAGAATTACTGACAGATACATTTGTGAGAGGGACATACAAAAAGTGAACACAGTAAATTTGCATTTAGAGAGAGATGGAGAGAGGAATGACAGCTGAGAGAAGAAGTGGAGGATGAATGAATGAGGGGGTGAGAGGGAGAATGGGGGGAAGGTGATTTATTAGGATCTTACTGGAGTTCGACACATACTGAAAAATACATTACAGACAAAAGACTTTACAATTTACATTCATTTCAAAATATTCAAATGATGTGTGTGTGAGCGCGTGTGTGCATCTCTCAGTGACAAATACATGTCAGTACATACACACAACAAGTAGGTCAAATGGGGGAGAGGCGTCACATGGGGAAGAGTGGTCGCTGCAGCCAACATTGTGGTGGGATGGGGCTTTCTGCTGACCCCTGACCTGTTATTGGATCACCTGGCAGTGTGTGTGTTGTCGGCGCCCGTAAAGGGTTCAATGTGTGAGAGGAGGGATTCAGTGTGTTTGTGTTTGTGTGTGTAATGACAGGTCCCTATGAACACAAGCCATTATAGCCATCATAATGATGCTAAAACAGATGTGTGCGTTTGTGAGGCCCACTCTATTGTCACATGGTCAACACTAACAGAGTGGCCTATTGTCCTACTGTAGCTCTTAATCACTGAGCTCAGTAGTGGCTGGTGAATCACTGAATACTAAAAAGATGCTACCACCTGTCTCTTTCCTCTGATAGCAGTGGGATCGTGCTTTTGTCTCTACCGAGTACTGGGAGAATGTTGTGCAGGATTTTGTGTGTGTGTTTGTGTGTGTGTGGGCCTCCTGACCCATATGATTAAGGTCAAAGGTCTCCTACCACCTCCATCCCCCTATCCCTGGCTGGGTCTCTATGGAACAGACCAGGGAGGTCCCTCTAGTTTGAAGTCAAGTCAAGTCCAGGTCCCATGAAAGTCTAAAATTGGCTTCAAAACTGGCCACTACGGGCAACGGTGAGCTCTATTACCTTCAATTAGGCTGCCGGCATGCTAGGACGTTGTGGACGAGGATGGTGGATGGGTGTAAAGGCCATGCTCCGGCGCCGAGGGTTGCGTGTTTAATCCAGTGCTAGGAAATCTTGTTTTGTCTTTCTGTTTTAAGCCTTTCCCAAACTTTAAACCCTTAACTTGACGCTGCAATATGTACCTTTTTTAAGTTCCACATAAAAACATATAATAAAACTTATAAAAAGTATGATACACTAAATCAAATAAACACAGCTTTGCTCTCAGTTTCACAATGCTAGGCCCCTTGATTTCACCACCTAGTAGGCTAATATCTAAAATGCAGCCCTGCTTGAAAGTACCACTGTTACTGTCTCTTTAGTCCTGGCAAACTGCATTTTATACTTGCAATATGCGCAGCACTTCATAATTTTCTGAACTGGAATAAACTGTGCCTCTGATACTGATTCCAATGCCTTGCCCCAAACCTCAACAGGTGGCTTGAAATGATATTGATTTGGATGTTTCTGGAACCAATTTACACGAGCCATGACATCATGAATGCACGTGGTTTCATGTGCTGGACCAACAAGGAGTAAACACATATTTTTTTTTCTAATTCTTGTGCATTGAAATGAGAAAACCATGATGTGATTTTAGCGGGTAGTTGGCTTATATCTGCAGGTGCTTTCAGTGCATCAACTTTAAGCTGCATATTTCTTAGTTTTCCATCATCCAGTACACCAATTTGTGTGGAATTGTTTGGTTTTCTGTTTGTTGTATCGCGCCAGTCTGGTCTTTAACCCTGAAAACCTTGACAGTTGCAGTATTTTTTTTGTGTTATCTGTGYTCGTTTTGTTTGCCATGTCTCGTTTTTTAATCATTGTACCTAAACTGTATGTGTAAACATGTATACGCAGGGCCCAGCTGTAAAAGAGACCTTGGTCTCAGTCTGTGCTCCTTGTTGAAATAAAGGTATAATAATAACATTTATCATAAACTCAGCAAAAAAAGAAACGTCCTCTCACTGTCAACTGCGTTTATTTTCAGCAAACTTAACATGTGTAAATATTTGTATGAACATAACAAAATTCAGCAACTGAGACATAAACTGAACAAGTTCCACAGACATGTGACTAACAGAATTGGAATAATGTGTCCCTGCACAAACGGGGGGTCAAAATCAAAAGTAACAGTCAGTATCTGGTGTTGCCACCAGCTGCATTAGGTACTGCTGTGCATCTCCTGCTCATGGACTGCACCAGATTTGCAAGTTCTTGCTGTGAGATGTTACCCCACTCTGCCACCAAGTCACCTGCAAGTTCCCAGACATTTCTATGGGGAATGGCCCTAGCCCTCACCCTCCGATCCAACAGGTCCCTGACGTGCTCAATGGGATTGAGATCCGGGCTCTTCGTTGGCCATGGCAGAACACTGACATTCCTGTCTTGCAGGAAATCACTCACAGAACGAGCAGTATGGCTGGTGGCATTGTCATGCTGGAGGGTCATGTCAGGATGAACCTGCAGGAAGGGTACCACATGAGGGAGGAGGATGTCTTCCCTGTAACACACAGCATGGAGATTGCCTGCAATGACAACAAACTCAGTCCGATGATGCTGTGACACACCGCCCCAGAACATGACGGACCCTCTACCTCCAAATTGATCCCAAGCACAGGCCTCGGTGTAACGCTCATTCCTTCGACAATAAACGCGAATCCGACCATCACCACTCGTGAGACAAAACCGAGACTCGTCAGTGAAGAGCACTGACAGTCCTCTGGTCCAGCAACCAGACATGGGTTTGTGCCCCTAGGCAACGTTGTTGCCGGTGATGTCTGGTGAGGACCTGCGTTACAACAGGCGTACAAGCCCTCAGTCCAACCTCTCTCAGCCTATTGCAGACAGTCTGAGCACTGATGGAGGGATTGTGCGTTCCTGGTGTAACTCGGGCAGTTGTTGTTGCCATCCTGTACCTGTCCCACCGGTGTGATGTTCGGATGTACCAATCCTGTGCAGGTGTTGTTACACGTGGTCTACCACTACAAGGATGATCAGCTGTCCGTCCTGTCTCCCTGTACGCACTGTCTTAGGTGTCTCACAGTACGGACATTGCAATTTATTGCCCTGGCCACATCTGCATTCCTCATGCCTCCTTGCAGC
Source organism: Salvelinus sp. IW2-2015 (assembly GCF_002910315.2). Taxonomy (NCBI): domain Eukaryota; kingdom Metazoa; phylum Chordata; class Actinopteri; order Salmoniformes; family Salmonidae; genus Salvelinus; species Salvelinus sp. IW2-2015. The sequence continues at coordinate 49,625,866 of NC_036866.1, forward strand.
ATGCATAAGGCACGTTCACGCAGATGAGCAGGGACCCTGGGCATCTTTCTTTTGGTGTTTTTCAGAGTCAGTAGAAAGGCCTCTTTAGTTTCCTAAGTTTTTATAACAGTGACCTTAATTGCCTACTGTCTGTAAGCTGTTAGTGTCTTAAAACCTGTTAGTGATCCCGTCCCGCGCCAATCCCGTTAGCGGGATCGATTTGACAACATCCAGTGAAATTGCAGAGCGCCAAATTCAAACTACAGAAATATCAATATTCAAGATAACCGAAAATATAAGTGTAATACATCAAAATAWAGCTTKACTTCTTGTTAATCCAGCRGCAGTGTCAGATTTKAAAAAMGRTTTACSGCGAAAGCAGYCCATGCGATTATCTGAGGACAGCACCCCYCATACAAACACATGAAAATCATTTTCAACCAGGCAGGTGGCGACACAAAAGTCAGAAATAACAATATAATAAATGCCTTACCTTTGAAGATCTTCTTCTGTTGGCACTCCAAAATGTCCCAGAAACATCACAACTTGTCCTTTTGTACGATAATGTCCTTCTTTATATCCCCAAAATGTCAATTTATTTGGCACGTTTGATTCAGAAATACACCGGTTCCAACTCGCCCAACAACTCGCCCAACTCGCCCAACAGATACAAAGTATCTAATAAGTTACCTGTAAACTTGGTCCAAACATTTCAAACAATGTTCCTAATCCAACCCAAGGTATCCTAAAACCTAAATAATCGATAAAACTTAACACGGAATATACTGTGTTCAAAAACAACTTGAAGCACCAAACAGTAGAATCCATCTGGAGTAGAATCCAGTAGAATCCATCTGGAGTGACAAACAAAGAACAGCCGTACTTCTTCATTTCTCAAAAGAAAAACATCAGCCAATTTCTAAAGACTGTTGACATCTAGTGGAAGCCATAGCAACTGCAACCAGGTTCCTATTAAATAGGGCTTTCAATAGAAACCATTTGGGAAATACTATGACCTAAAAATAATAATCCCCTGGATGGTGTGTCCTCGGGGTTTTGCATGCCAAATCAGTTCTGATATACTCACAGACATTATTTTAACAGTTTTGGAAACTTTAGAGTGTTTCCTATCCAAGTCTACCAATTATATGCATATCCTAGCTTCTGGGCCTCAGTAACAGGCAGTTTACTTTGGGCACACTTTTCTACCGGACGTCAAAATACTGCCCCCTATCCCAAACAAGTTTTAAACGTGAGCTGCAATTCAACGTCTCTCTGGTCTGATATGTTCGTTCGTTTGTTCCAAAGGGTGGTTCCTTCAGGCTGACACACTCTCTGACCTCACTCAGGGGCGTAGCTTGTCACTTGTTCAAGGTTATGTAAAACTATTATCTCTTATGGCTCTTAAATTGGAAACTTGGAAACTTCACACATATAGTGTGTATGCTTTTCAAGTTACTGTATTTCCTATATATCATTTTTGTTGACATCACAAAACATGACATTAGCGTTCTTTTAGGTCACTTTTGACCATTCCCCATGTTCTGTGTTCAAAATATTGTTCCAGTATTCGCTTTAGCACATGTTAGCATTTCGTGCAGAAAAAGTCTGTGAAACAAAGGCACATTCTTCTAGTGAATTAGGAGAGGGAGAGAGCTGAATGTTCTGTCCTTGATTTACAACAGGGTGTGAGCTGTCAACCCACCACCTTTTCCTTCACTCTGCGGTCCAACTCATTCCAAACCATCTCAAGAGGTCGGGTGATTGTGGAGGCCAGGTCATCTGATGCAGCACCATCACTCTCCTTATTGGTCAAATAGCCCTTACACAGCCTCGAGGTGTGTTTTGTCCTGTTGAAAAACAAATGATAGTCCCACTAAGTGCAAACCAGATGGGATGGCATATCACTGCAGAATGCTGTGGTAGCCATGCTGGTTAAGTGTGCCTTGAATTCTAAATAAATCTCTGACAGTTTCACCAGAAAATCACCCCCACAACATAACACCTCATCCTCCCTGCTTCACGGTGGGAACCACACATGCAGAGATCATCGGTTCACGTACTCTGCATCTCACAAAGACATGTGGTTTGAAACAAAAATCTCAAACCAAAGGACAAATTTCCACCAGTCTAATGTCCATTGCTCATGCTTCTTGGCACAAGCAAGTCTCTTCTTATTATTGGTGTCCTTTAGTAGTGGTTTCGTTGCAGCAATTCAACCATGAAGGCCTGATTTACACAGTCTCCTCCGAACAGTTGATGTAGAGATGTGTCTGTTACTTGAACTCTGTGAAGCATTTATTTGAGCTGCAATCTAAGGTGCTGGTAACTCTAATTAACTTATCCTCTGGAGCAGAGGTAACTCTGGGTCTTTTCTGTGGTGGTCCTCATGCGTGCCAGTTTCATCATAGTGCTTGATGGTTTTTGCATCTGCACTTGAAGAAACTTTCAAAGTTCTTGATATTTTCCGGATTGACTGACCTTCATGTCTTTAAGTAATGATGGTAATTTCTCCTTGCTTATTTGAGCTGTTCTTGCTATAATATGGACTTGGGTTACAGTATCTTCTGTATAACACCCCTACCTTGTCACAACACAACTGATTGGCTCAAACGCATTAATAAATGAACTTTTAACAAGGCACACATGTTAATTGAAATGCATTCCAGTGACTACTTCATGAATCTGGCTAAGAGAATGCCAAGAGTGTGCAAAGCTGTCATCAAGGCAAAGGGTGCCTACTTTGAAGAATCTAAAATAGTAAATACTGTATATTTTGATTTGATTACTTTTTTGGTTACTACATGATTCCATAGGTGTTTTTTTCTTAGTTTTAATGTCTTCACTATTATTCTGCAATGTAGATAATAGTAGAAAATAAAAACCCTTTGAGTAGGTGTGTCCAAACTTTTGACTGGTACTGTATATGTTTTTGCGGTTTGTTCTTTGTTATAGAGACAAAAATATTGGAGAAGTGGTTTATCCATACATCTCTGTTTTTGAAAGATTACTGTTTTTTGTTGTTGTGTGTTCCAATTTTCCCTGAAGTGGTTAGAGTCTATGGATTCTTCAAATACGTTGAGCTGATTTCTGACGTGCTGTTCCTTCTTTTTCATTTGTGTATTTCTGTATTGTTAGACTTTTTCGCCATTGTGGAGGCTCAGGTTTTCTCCTGAGTCTCTTCCCTGTTTCACACCTGGTAGTTTGGTGGATAGGACTACCAGCTCTCTGTAACCTAGAGGGCTATCAGGGTCTCGCTCCTCTATACCATGTTTCTTGTAGGATGACAAGTTCCTGCTCTCCCTCCCTCCCATTGTCTCTTTATTTCTCTCTCTCTTTCTCCTCTCCCTCTGTCTCTCTCTCAGCAGTATAATATATGTGATGCATTGCGATTTGGATGTTGGTCAGCAGCATTTTGTTCAGTGTGATGGATCGTTGTGTCCCAAATGAATATTATGTCCCAAATGGCACCCTATTCCCTATATTGTGCATTTATTTTGACCAGGGCCAGTGGGACTGTGGTCAAAAGTAATGTACTATATAGGGAATATGGTGCCATTTGGGACACAAGCTAAATCCTGTTGGTTTACTGTTCAACTCAGCTCAGACCAGACAGACCAGACAGGAATGCTCATCCATCTGTGAGGGGTTTACATGCCAAAACTACTGCCATGATTCACTCACACAAACACACACACACACACACAGACACACCACACACAACACACACACACACACACCACCACACACACACACACACACAACACACCACACACACAACCACACACACACACACACCACACACACACAACACACACACACACACACACACACACACACACACACACACACATCAGAATGCAAGTGGACAGCCACCCCAACCAGTTATCCTATCTCTGCTTCTTTACGAAAACAGGCCAACATGGATTTAGCTCTGGCTGTCTTTCATGTACTGTTCATAAGGTTAATGCTTTGGTGGTACTTTTATTTTAACCCTGCTGCCCTCTATCCAACCAGCTCAACTTGGACTGGGTAATGAGGGGTACATGTATGATCCAATGTCTCCCTGCTGACCTTGACAATCTTAACCTTCCTGACACACACACACACACCCACACACACACAACACACACACACACACACACACACACACACACACACACACACACACACACACACACACACACACACACACACACACACACACACACACACACACACACAAAGTCAGGAGTTTACTACAGTTAGGTTGGAGTCATTAAAACTAATTTTTCAACAACTCCACAAATGTATCTCTTAACAAACTATAGTTTTGGCAAGTCGGTTAGGACATTACCTTGTGCTTGACACAAGTCATTTTTCCAACAATTGTTTACAGACAGATTATTTAACTTATAATTCACTGCATCACAATTCCAGTGGGTTAGAAGTTTACATACACTAAGTTGACTGTGCCTTTAAACAGCTTGGAAAATTCCAGAAAATTATGTCATGGCTTTAGTAGCTTCTGATAGGCTAATTGACATAATTTGAGTCAATTGCATGTGTACCTGTGGATGTATTTCAAGGCCAACCTTCAAACTCAGTGCCTCTTTGCTTGACATCATGGGAAAAACAAAAGAAATCAGGCAAGACCTCAGAAAAATAATTGTAGACCTCCACAAGTCTGGTTCATCCTTGGGAGCAATTTCCAAATGCCTGAACGTACCACATTCATCTGTACAAACAATAGTACGCAAGTATATTCACCGAAGGAGCACACAGCTGTCATACCGCTCAGGAGACACGTTCTGTCTCCTACAGATGAACGTACTTTGGTGTGAAGAGTGCAAATCGATCCCAGAACAACAAAGATCGTACTTTTTGGAGAAATGTCCTCTGGTCTGATGAAACAAAAATAGAACTGTTTGGCCATAATGACCATCGTCATGTTTGGAGGAAAAAGGGGGTTGCTTGCAAGCCAAAGAACACCATCCCAACCATGAAGCACGGGGGTGGCAGCATCATGTTGTGGGGGTGCTTTGCTGCAGGACGGACTGGTGCACTTCACAAAATAGATGACTTCATGAGGATGGAAAATTATGTGGATATATTGAAGCAACATCTCAAGACATCAGTCAGGAAGTTAAAGCTTGGTCACAAATGGGTCTTCCAAATGGACAAGCATACTTCCAAAGTTGTGGCAAAATGGTTTAAGGACAACAATGTAAAGGTATTGGAGTGGCCATCACAAAACCCGGACCTCAAAAGCGTGTGTGAGCAAGTAAGCCTTCAAACCTGACCCAGTTACACCAGCTCTGTTAGGAGGAATGGGCCAAAATTCACCCTACTTATTGTGGGAAGCTTGACCCAAGTTAAACAATTTAAAGGCAATGCTACCAAATACTAATTGAGTGTATGTAAACTTCTGACCCAATGGGAATGTGATGAAAGAAATAAAATCTGAAATAAATCATTCTCTCTACTATTATTCTGACATTTCAAATTCTTAAAATGAAGTGGTGATCCTAACTGACCTYAGACAGGGAATTTTTACTAGGATTAAATGTCAGGAATAGTGAAATCTGAATTTAAATGTGTTTGGCTAAAGTGTATGTAAACTTCCGACTTCAAATGTAATTTCTATCAGCATGAAATATTGAAATATTGAAATATGAAACCAAAAAATACCTCTTCGTGTGAGGCATGATCAGCCTTTCAAAGCTCTTCATGTCTACCGATGTGAGTGCGACATGGCGGTATTCATTCATGCAGGTTACTTTCACTTTCTTGAGCACAGGGACTATGATGATCTGCTTGAAACATGTAGGTATTACAGACTCGGTCAGGGAGAGTTTGAAATTGTCACTGAATACACTTGCCAGTTTCTCTGCACATGCTCTGAGCACACATCCTGGTAATCCATCTGGCCCCACAGTCTTGTGAATGTTGACCCGTTTAAAGGTCTTGCTCACATCGGCTATGGAGAGCGTGATCACACAGCCGTCAAGAACAGCTGGTGGTCTCATGCATGCTTCAGCATCGCTTGCCTCGAAGCGAGCATAAAAGGCATTTAGCCCATCTAGTAGGCTCGCGTCACTGGGCAGCTTGTGGCTGGCTGTCCCTTTGTAGTCCATAATAGTTTGCAGGCCCTGCCATATCTGACGAGCATCAGAGCCGATGTAGTAAGATTCAATCTTAGTCCTGTATTGACGCTTTGCCTGTTTGATGGTTCGCTTGAGGGCATAGAAAGATTTCTTCTAAGTATCCGTATTAGCTCATTGAAAGCGATTTCTCTAGCATTTAGCTCGATGTGGATGTTGCCTGTAATCCATGGCTTCTGGTTGGGATATGCACGTACCGTCACTGTGGGGACGATGTTGTCAATGCACTTAATGATGAATCCGGTGACTGAGGGGGTAAACTCTTCAATGCCATTGGATGAATCCCAGAACATATTCTAGTCTGTGCTAGCAAAACGTAGCATCCGCGTAATCTGATTACTTCCATATTGAGCAAGTCACTGGTGATTCCTGCTTTAGTTTTTGCTTGTAAGCAGGAATAAGGTGGATCGAATTATGGTCAGATTTGCCAAATGGAGGGCGAGGGGGAGCTTTGTATGCGTTTCTGTATGTGGAGTAAAGTTGGTCTAGAGTTTTTTGTTCTCTGGTTATATATGTGACATACTGGTATAAATTAAGTAAAAAGGATTTAAGTTTCCCTGCATTAAATTCACCTGCCACTAGGAGCATTCTCTCTACTATTATTCTGACATTTCACAACCTTAAAATAAAGTGGTGATCCTATCTGACCTAAGACAGGAAATTTTTACTAGGATTGAATGTCAGGATTTGTGAAAAACTGAGTTAAAAATGTATTTTGCTAAGGTGTATGTATGTAAGCTTCCAACTTCAACTGTACATACATACATACATACATACATACATACATACATACATACATACATACATACATACATACATACATACATACATACATACATACATACATACATACATACATACATACATACATACATACATACATACATACATACATACATACATACATACATACGAGGAGGGGAAGATAGAGTAGAGGAGGAGGGAGGAATGTAAAGTAGGAGGAGGAGGGAGGCAGAGGAGATCGGTAGGGAGGAGGGGCAGGGAGTAGTTGGAAAGGATATCAGCAGAGAGGGAAGGATTGAGAGGAGGAAGGAGGGTAGAGGAGAGATAAAGAGGAGGGAGAGGAAGGAGGGTGGGTGGAGAAGGGTGTGTGAAGATTCTGGTTTAAAATGAGATTTATCTTTATTTATTTATTTGAACTCATAGCTCAAGGCACCTGCTCAACTAAAAATGTTATCTGTCTCCAATTTTTCTAATTCACTCTAACAAAACAATTCTGAGGTAAGCTGATCTAATATTTCATAATTTAGAAAAAGTTATTTGTATATGTATAATCTAATTAAGTTAGATCTATCGACATTTGGAAAAAATTCAGACCCCTTGAATCAGTGGAAAAACCACATTTGTGACCGACTGGCTAAAATCGGTTTTGTACATTGGATAAAAGTAGACTCATAGCTCCAAAATGATATATCATACACTATAGTTGAGGAACAATGGAAGGTAATTTTGCTTTGAAAGTTGATAAACTTGTAAACTCACTTTTGAGAAAATGGCCTTTGAATGTTTTGGTGCTACTACTGGAAAGCCCTTCTTGTCTCCGCCCATTCCGCATCATTCACACCCTCTTAAGCTTAAGCCCCATCCACCTCTTTAAGGGTTGATCTGAGTGTTCTGTTCTAACAACAGCAGTTGTTGTTAACTAACACCACTGTAAAGAGTTTTATTATACGCAGATTCAAAATAGCTGCGTATTTTGTGGTTGTGACCAAGAGATTCTTGACCATTTATTTTGGGACTGTTTTTATGTCAGATGATTTTGGAGTGAGTTAAAGTATTTTATTCTAAAATAAACTACTATTACTGTTAATTTGAAAGACTCTGATATAATGTTCTCTTTTTATCCAAATTATATGAACCCTGATTTAACTTTCAATGCTAATTTGTTTATTTTCCATGGCAGATTCTTTATCCATAAAATGAAGTGGGCGGAGAACAAACCCCTGTTCACATTGTTTAAGACAGAATTTAAATATTATTTTGAAATTGTCAGTAAGTGTAAAAAACAAGCAAAACATAAAATAAAACTTTTTGACAAATTGAAAATGTATCTCAATATGTGAGCCGTTTCAGGAAAGTAGGTGCATGTCGCGGGTCACTACTCCACAGGAGAGCCGTTTGAATGTTATGAACTTTTTTTTTTTTATCGAAATGGGTTTTTGGCAGAAATATCTTCTCGAACATGTGATTTTTCATGTGCCTTAATAACAAACTTGTATGCCATCTGTAAATACGAATTAAATTGTTAAATTACCAGCCTAGTTGGTTAAGCCACAGAAAAGGCAGCAACCTTGCAGCTAGCCCTGATTGGCTGAGATAATGAGTTGGCTGGACATGCCGAGAGATGAGTTTGGATTGGTCTGCCATATAGCAAGCTTCTGTCTATTTGAGCTGGTCAGTAGGTAAACCTGTCTAACGATGCTTTTTTAAAATTAATCGAGTATTAAAACTGAACAAATGATTTGACTATGCAAGCATCCATTTCAATACAACATCACTGCAACTGTTTCAGATCACTCTCATCTGAGTGTACCAGAGCGCAGAATAACTGATGAATTTACGAACGCTCAACACTGACTGAATATAGCTGATGTCAGTAAACGTTGGCAACAAATAATAATTTCATTGTTGCCAGGAGCACAGTTACAGTCGCCAACGCTCAGGAAAACATGAAAACAGCCTAACCAGCTCTGCTAGGGTGCATAAAATGGTTAGATTTTGGGTGGGGGCTAAAGCTTAAGATCATTCTTATGGCAATGTACAAGGTCCGTGTGAACCAGTGTGACTTGATACAACAARGGGCCAAGCAAAGGAAAGGACACAGGACGTCTTATTTAATTACATGGGTTGCAGTCTGCTGTGAAGCATTCATTCATGTATACTGGTAGGAGTCCAGCTTCAGTTTCAGATATTATACGTTTCTAATTTTGTCAGAAAGTTTTCTTCATTGCAAGTTAAAGCATACTGTTAGCTAGCTAGCTGATGTTAGATGGCTGGCTCGCTAGCTAACATTATGTTTATGATCTGTGTGTAGTAATGTTATCACAGAATGACATTTTTCATTGCTAGTTATAGCCTAATGTTAGCTACCTAACTAGCTAAAATGTAAACTATATGGTTAACTTTAGCTAGCTATGACAATCGGTTGGTAGCTAGCTAGCTCCATGTATAAACAAAATACCCAAAGTTAAAGCTGACTGTTAGCAGCTAGCTGACATCAGATGGCTGGCTCGCTAGCTAACATTACATTTATGATGGTAACCATATCTACATGTACATACAACCTCAATCAGCCTGACTAACCGATGCCTGTATATAGTCTCGCTACCATTTTAGCCTCGCTACTGTATATAGCTTCGCTACTGTTATTTTTCTAGTCTTTTTACTGTTGTTTTTATTTCTTTACTTACCTACTGTTCACCTAATATCTTTTTTTTAACTGCACTGTTGGCTAGAGCCTACAAGTAAGCATTTTACTGTAAGGTCTACTACACCTGTTGTATTCGGCGCACGTGACAAACTTTGATTTGATTTGATCTGTGTGTAGTAATGTTCTCAGAATGCCATTTCGCATTGCTAGTTATAGCCTAATGTTAGCTAGCTAGCTTTCATAAAAATAAAAATAGTGAAACATTATAAAAGTTATCATTTTTTGATAGAGCTATACTAAATACATTCACGTCACCAAATAATTGTTTGCAACAATGTTTTGCAATGAAGGTCTACAGTACCCTCAACAGCACCCTGTAGGGTAGCACAATGGTGTAGCTGGAGGACAGCTAGCTCCGGGTCCTCCTCTGGGTATATTGATTTCAATACAAAACCTAGGAGGCTTGTGATGGAACATTTTATGTTGGTGCTTTTCAAATAAACGTTTTCTGTGTTCATGCAAGTGACTTATTGAAAGAACCCTCACTATCAGTATCTGTAATTTGGCAGTACGCCCAGACGCTTGTTTTGAGAACGATATCTCAGTTTCAAGGTCAGCTTAGAGAGAAGAAGCCTTGTGAGGTATTGGTCTGTCACATGCATGACCCAGTATTGGTCGGTCACATGAATGAAGCAAATGTTAATGATTAATCAATTATGAATAAGCTAAGTCATGCAAATATGTGGTTAAGGATTTTGACAGACATTCACTATGGTGCCTCAAGTTTGTTGGAACCTCTCCAGTGTGCTGACAATAAACAATGATTCATTTAAGACGGACTTTGAGTGTCCCTGTGTAGGAATTTCCACAACAGGCTCTAGGTTCTGACCCCCTTTAATAGACTTACACAGTAATTATGACAACTTCTGGAGGACGTCCTCCAACCTATCAGAGCTCTTGCAGCATGAACTGACAAGTTGTCAACCCAGTCAAAGGATCAGAGACAAAATATAGTCCTGAAAGCATAAGCTAAAGCTAGCTAGCACTGTAGTGCATAAAATGTGGTGAGTAGCTGACTCAAAGAGAGAAATACAATAGTTTTAACAGTTTTGAACAAATTAATTTATTCCACAATTAAGGAGAAGCAAGAGAGAGACAGCAAGAGCGAGAGAGAGCGCTAGCTATATTTCGTAGTATATGTTTTGTTCACTTTCCCTTACTTAGCTAGCATCGGATGCAGCTAGCTAGTTTGGCCTACTCAAACACCTGGCTCAAACAGAGAAGGATGCTATGTTAGCTAGCTAGCTGGCTATGGCTATCCAACACTGGAACTCTTCCAAGTCAAGGTAAGCTTTTGGTTGTATTAATTTATTGCCACTGGGGCCCGCCGGTGTAACTGCTGAACTGCTTGCTGCTGACTGTACACTGTAGTGCATAATTGTAGCGGGTTTACTAACACATTAGTTCTAGTAGCTAAGTTGACGATGACGTGACAATGATGTAGGCTGTGTGCAGTTAGCGGTCATGATATGAATGTTTAGCTTGGAAATTATTTTTTGCCTAGTCACAGACAGCTGATGTGTTGTGCACTGAATTCCACAAGAGAAGGGAGGAGGTGAGAGGACGAGAGTGTGTAGATAGATGCAAGAAGGAATTATATATACAACGAGCAGTTTATGTGGCTGCTATGAACGTGAACTGTTTGCTTGTGATCAGGGTTTATTCATTGCGCCGATTCTGTTGAAAAATGTTTTTGTAAACGGAAGCAAACGGAACAAAATGGGTATAAACATACATACATTTGTCTAATAGAAACTCTTGTTTGCAACTTTTGGACTAATGATTACATTCTAGATCAGCTAGATGCAGGCAAAAGTGTGCAAGGCGGTATTAAATGTGTCACCGTCTGTCACCTTGACTACTTCGACCTGTGCACCTACATTGTAAACTTTTATTGATAGGCTAGGTTGTAGCAACCTCATGATGGGTATAGAGAAAATAAGAGTATCATGTAGTGGCATAAACCTATCAATGTTGAACTTGGTGAATGGAATATGAATGACAGTCATCCAATATGCTGTACAGTAGCTTGCGAAAGTATTCACCCCCCTTTGCAGTTTTCATATTTTGTTGACTTACAACCTGGAATAAAAAAATATTTTTGTGGGGTTTGTATCACTTGACTTACACAACATGCCTACCACTTTGAAGATGCAAAATATTTTTATTGTAAAACAAACAAGAAATAAGACCAAAAAAACTGAAAACTTGATTGTGCATAAATATTCACCCCCCTCAAAGTCAATACTTTGTAGTGTCACCTTTTGCAGCAATTACAGCGCCAAGTCTCTTGGGGTATGTCTCTATACGTTTGGCACATCTAGCCACTGGGATTTTTGCCCATTCTTCAAGGCAAAACTGTTCCAGCTCCTTCAAGTTGGATGGTTTCTGCTGGTGTACAGCAATCTTTAAGTCATACCACAGATTCTCAATTGGATTGAGGTCGTGGCTTTGACTAGGCCATTCCCAGACATTTAAATGTTTCCTCTTAAACCACTCGAGTGTTGCTTTAGCAGTATGCTTAGGGTCATTGTCCTGCTGGAAGATGAACCTCCGTCCCAGTCTCAAATCCCTGGAAGACTGAAACAGGTTTCCCTCAAGAATTTCCCTCTATTTAGTGCCATCCATCATTCCTTTAATTCTGACCAGTTTCCAGTCCCTGCCAATGAAAAACATTCCCACAACATGATGCTGCCACCATGCTTCACTGTGGGGATGAGGWTCTCAGGGTTATGAGAAGTGTTGTGTTTGCGCCAGACATAGCGTTTTCATTGATGGCAAAAAAGCTACATTTTAGTCTCATCTGACCAGATTACCTCCTTCCATATGTTTGGAAGTCTCCCACATGCATTTTGGCGAACACCAAACATGCTTACTTATTTTTTTCTTTAAGCAATGGCTTTTTTTCTGGCCACTCTTCCGTAAAGCCCAGCTCTGTGGAGTGTACGGCTTAAAGTGGTCCTATGGNCGAGGTTCAGCTTGAGGTGGTGATCCGTCATCCACACTGATATGTCTGCCAGACATGCAGAGATGCGATTCACCACCTGGTTATCAGAGGGGGGAAAGTTTAGCGGTCATGATATGAATGTTTAGCTTGGAAATTATTTTTTGCCTAGTCACAGACAGCTGATGTGTTGTGCACTGAATTCCACAAGAGAAGGGAGGAGGTGAGAGGACGAGAGTGTGTAGATAGATGCAAGAAGGAATTATATATACAACGAGCAGTTTATGTGGCTGCTATGAACGTGAACTGTTTGCTTGTGATCAGGGTTTATTCATTGCGCCGATTCTGTTGAAAAATGTTTTTGTAAACGGAAGCAAACGGAACAAAATGGGTATAAACATACATACATTTGTCTAATAGAAACTCTTGTTTGCAACTTTTGGACTAATGATTACATTCTAGATCAGCTAGATGCAGGCAAAAGTGTGCAAGGCGGTATTAAATGTGTCACCGTCTGTCACCTTGACTACTTCGACCTGTGCACCTACATTGTAAACTTTTATTGATAGGCTAGGTTGTAGCAACCTCATGATGGGTATAGAGAAAATAAGAGTATCATGTAGTGGCATAAACCTATCAATGTTGAACTTGGTGAATGGAATATGAATGACAGTCATCCAATATGCTGTACAGTAGCTTGCGAAAGTATTCACCCCCCTTTGCAGTTTTCATATTTTGTTGACTTACAACCTGGAATAAAAAAATATTTTTGTGGGGTTTGTATCACTTGACTTACACAACATGCCTACCACTTTGAAGATGCAAAATATTTTTATTGTAAAACAAACAAGAAATAAGACCAAAAAAACTGAAAACTTGATTGTGCATAAATATTCACCCCCCTCAAAGTCAATACTTTGTAGTGTCACCTTTTGCAGCAATTACAGCGCCAAGTCTCTTGGGGTATGTCTCTATACGTTTGGCACATCTAGCCACTGGGATTTTTGCCCATTCTTCAAGGCAAAACTGTTCCAGCTCCTTCAAGTTGGATGGTTTCTGCTGGTGTACAGCAATCTTTAAGTCATACCACAGATTCTCAATTGGATTGAGGTCGTGGCTTTGACTAGGCCATTCCCAGACATTTAAATGTTTCCTCTTAAACCACTCGAGTGTTGCTTTAGCAGTATGCTTAGGGTCATTGTCCTGCTGGAAGATGAACCTCCGTCCCAGTCTCAAATCCCTGGAAGACTGAAACAGGTTTCCCTCAAGAATTTCCCTCTATTTAGTGCCATCCATCATTCCTTTAATTCTGACCAGTTTCCAGTCCCTGCCAATGAAAAACATTCCCACAACATGATGCTGCCACCATGCTTCACTGTGGGGATGAGGWTCTCAGGGTTATGAGAAGTGTTGTGTTTGCGCCAGACATAGCGTTTTCATTGATGGCAAAAAAGCTACATTTTAGTCTCATCTGACCAGATTACCTCCTTCCATATGTTTGGAAGTCTCCCACATGCATTTTGGCGAACACCAAACATGCTTACTTATTTTTTTCTTTAAGCAATGGCTTTTTTTCTGGCCACTCTTCCGTAAAGCCCAGCTCTGTGGAGTGTACGGCTTAAAGTGGTCCTATGGACAGATATTCCAATCTCCTCTGTGGAGCTTTGCAGCTCCTTCAGGGTTATCTTTGGTCTCCTTGTTGCCTCTCTGATTAATGGCCCCCTTGCCAGGTCCATGAGTTTTGGTGGGCGGCCCTCTCTTGGCAGGTTTGTTCTGGTGCCATATTCTTTCCATTTTTTAATAATCGATTTAATGGTGGTCCATGGGATGTTCAAAGTTTCGGATATTTTTTATAACCCAACCCTGATCTGTACTTCTCAACAACTTTGTCCCTGACCTGTTTGGAGAGCTCCTTGGTCTTCATAGTGCCGCTTGCTTGGTGGTGCCCCTTGCTTAGTGGTGTTGCAGACTCTGGGGCCTTTCAGAACAGGTATATATATACTGAGATCATGTGACAGATCATGCGACACCAGATCTTGTTTAGGGGCTTCATAGCAAAGGGGGTGAATACATATGCACCCACCACTTTTCAGTTTTACATTTCTTATAGTTTTTTGAAACAAGTAATTTTTTTATTTCACTTCACCAATTTGGACTATTTTGTGTATGTCCATTACATGAAATCCAAATAAAAATACATTTAAATTACAGGTTGTAATGCAACAAAATAGGAAACATGCCAAGGGGGGTGAATACTTTTGCATGGCACTGTAATAGAAATAAGGTTATGTTCATAAAAACATAATCATCGTCCCTCATCTTAAACGGCACCGACCGCCAATGATATACAGTGTACAAGCAATACACACTCAATCACACATGCTACATTGACACTCCCACACAAAACCCACACACATTCCACACACACACACACACACACACACACACACACACACACTCCCACACTCATTTTACTGCTGCTACTCCATTCTTTATTTGACTGATATTGTTATCCTGATGCCTAGACACTTTACCCTGCCTTCATGTACTGTACATACATTCGGAAAGTATTCAGACCCCTTGACTCTTTCAACATTTTGTGATGTTACAGCCTTATTCAAAAATGTACTAAATTATATTTTTTCCTCATCGTTCTACACACAGTACCACAATACACCAGAGACATTTTTGCAAATGTATTGAGCTCAGGTTCATCCTGCTTCTTTTGATCATCCTTGAGATGTTGATTGGAGTCCACCTGTGGTAAATTCAATTGATTGAACATGTATAAAGTCCCAAAGTTGACACTGCATGTCAGAGCAAAAGCCAAGCTATGAGGTCGAAGGAATTGTCCGTAGAGCTCTAATTGTGCCGAGGCACAGATCTGGGGAAGGGTAGCAAAAGAATTCTGCAGCATTGAAGTTCTCCAAGAACACAATGGCCTCCATCATTCTGAAATGGAAGAAGTTTGGAACCACCAAGACTCTTCCCAGAGCTGGCCGCCCGGCCAAACTGAGCAATCGGGGCAGAAGGGTCTTGATCAGAGCGCCAGAGTTCCTCTGTGGAGATGGAAGAACTTTCCAGAAGGACTACCATCTCTGCAGCACTCCACCAATCAGGCCTTTATGGTGTTGTGGCCAGACGGGAGTCACTCATCAGTAAAAGGAACATGACAGCCTGCTTGGAGTTTGCCAAAAGGCACCTAAAGGACTCTCAGACCATGAGAAACAAGAATTTCTGGTCCGATGAAACCAAGCTTGAACTCTTAGCCATTTAAGTTCCCCTAACCTGTCACTTAAGTTATCCTAACCTTGTTTGTTAGTTCACCTAACCGCTATCGAAAAATTATCCCGGTATTCTCATTTTTTGTTAAGGCACAACAAGCAACCTGGTCTCAGAGAAAGACATGTAATACTATACATCCTCCAAGAAGTTTGATAAGTAACATCATCCAATTTGTGTGCTATTGTACAACCGGGTAAGATTTATGAGACTATACTTCCAGTAATGTGTATGATATTGTACGACCGCCATTCCATTCATAATGTAACCTAACGTAACATAACATATCATACTTAATGGAGCCGCAAAGATTTACCTATAGAATAATACAAATTGTGCTGAGACCACGTTGGTGCCAGACATGCTGCTACGCCTATACCCCAATGGAACAGCAACCTCTCCCAGTCTGTATAGCAGAACACAATGCCTAACACAACTCATATTGTGGTCCCGTGTGGCTCAGTTGGTAGAGCATGGCGCTTGCAACGCCAGGGTTGTGGGTTCATTCCCCACGGGGGGACCAGGATAAATATGTATGAACTTTCCAATTTGTAAGTCGCTCTGGATAAGAGCGTCTGCTAAATGACAGAAATGTATTAGAGGATGGCGCACAGAGAGAGAGAGAGATGTTTTCTTTTCTGTCATTCAGAGGTTATAGAAGACCTGTTTTTTTTTAGCCTTTTTTGTGTTTAATAGATGTGGAGGTTTCTGTCTGTGTTTGACTCCAACTATGCATATAGTACTTTACTCTCACATGCTGTTTTGCACTCGTTGTCATCTAGATTCATAGAAGAAGAGGAGGTGGAGAAGAAGAGGAGGAGGAAGAAGTGAAGGAGAAAGAGGAAGGGGGTCTGTCAACTAGCTGCCAGCCAGCTGAAAACTCCCAGCAAGTCAAAGGGTCTGGTAACGGTTTCCTTTTAGACAAGAAACGAAACATGTGCGTAGAGGAAGAGGTCGAGTCGTTAGTAATAGTAGTTACTTGATTGTCTCAGATGGGAAAATGATTTGCTGACTCTAATGGATACTGACTGTAATGTCCTTGAGTTACACTGACTGAAACACTGAAGCTCTTGTTTCTCTGCATTCTTCTCCTTTACTTTCTCATCCGTCCCTCCTTAAGTACCACCTCCCTCCATTATTTGGTTGCGTGGGGATGTGTGACGGAGAATTGAGGAGAGGGTCTGTCGAGTTTCAAGGAATTCTCCCTTCTTTCTCTATCTACTGTGTCTATCCTTATCGCTCTCCCTCTCTCCTTCTTTATTTCCCTCTCCCTCTGGTGTCTTCTCTTCACCCTACACCGCCACCCCCTCCTCCTTTCTCTTTTTATGTATTTTATCTCTGCCTTTGTTTCTGCATGGCTGCAGACAGTCACAGTCCTCCATCCCTCAGCCATATTACAGTATCGTCTGGAGCACAGAGGCATTCTGGACAGAATTGCAAATGCGGCGGAAGTGTTGCGCCGTGCGGAGAGAGGGATGCACCCCTGAGCGACGCACTCCGTTATTCTGTTGTCGGAACTCAATAAGAACTATGACTCACAGCTGATGAAATATACATCACTTCTAAATGGTACCAGAAGAAAGCTCTCTTTCTCAGCACAGTACTGTGTGTCGCTTGTCGGATTCTGAAACACACATGATTAATGCCAGTTAAAGAAGATGACATCTACCCTGAGAGGAGGTCCACAGCTTTACATAAGACACACACCATAGTAGTAGCTCAAAATATTACCGTCATTCTCTTTTGTCCTTGCACCCAATGGTTTTTCTTAAATAATATGTATTTTTATTCATTTTCAAATACTATATAAGGCTCTTTTTGTGTGTATCCATATAGAAACGTTTGTGGTCATATGCACATCCTTAAAAACGTAGGTGCTGGGCTAATAACGAATCCTGATAAAGAACGGCCTGCACACTGTTGATCCTGCCATTTCACCGCTTTACTGACAATGTAAAGTGGTGAATTGGGAGCCTAAACAGTGTGCGGGCTTTCTTGTTCTTTACTAGGATTAACATCATACCACACACATCTCCCATGTGGAAGGAGGTCTGGTGAAGAAGGTGTTAAATGGAAGTCTGTGGTGAGAGAGGAATGGAGATATGTTGAGAATGTTGATCCTACTGGGGTTGACTGGATCTTCTGGAGCTCTGGAAGAGGATGCCCCAGTGTCTGCTCCGGTCTACCCAGGGACAGGTTAATCTGTCTGGGTGTCATTCACTCCACCTCCCCCTCCTGGTCGCAATAATGGACCACTTCCAGCGCCTCTGGACCTTCTCACCCTAAGCCTGGATCTGGGAAGGCTTATCTCAGGGCTAGGCTGTTTTAGTCAGTAAAACCTCAGTGTGTAAGCCTCTGTTACAGAATCTAGACAACCACCTGCATTAAAGGGACGGACTTCCATCACAAGTTCTTATCTGCTAATTGTAAGAAAGAAAAGATGAATATCAGTTTATCACAAATTCTACTTAATATTTTATGTTGACTATCATACCTCCTGTGGATCCAAAGACATATAGTATGAAGTTAACAGCAGATAGTTCTATTGTACATGACTCTGCATCCTTCTCTATGAAATTAAACTACTTACAGAGCAAACTCTTCCTTTGTCATTGTGTGTCTAGTCCACCCCAGACTGCCTACTGTGTGACCTTGTGTATTGGCAATGTAAGTGTTTTTTTAAGCAGCTGTTACCGTTACTCTAAGTGTGAGTGACTCCACCACTCTCTTTGTTAACAGGCTTTTGGGGTGATCCTGGCTGTGGACATTTACACAGACACCCCCCTTTATAGCTACACCCCT
The DNA here is from genome assembly GCF_002910315.2 of Salvelinus sp. IW2-2015. NCBI lineage: Eukaryota > Metazoa > Chordata > Actinopteri > Salmoniformes > Salmonidae > Salvelinus > Salvelinus sp. IW2-2015. Next base: position 49,644,467 of record NC_036866.1, read on the forward strand.
TTAATACCTACATCCCCATGCTCTCCTGTTAGGGTGACTGTTAGGCTACATCCCATCCCAAAATGGCACCCTGTTCCCTATGGCCCCTGGTCAAAAGTAGTGCACTATATAAGGGATAGGGTGTCATTTGGGCCTCAGCCTAGTCCTTTCATATGGCTAATTGGAGTGTGCGAGCCATCACAGCTGAAGTGCTCCCTCAGGGCACCCCTCCCTCCCTCCACTCAAACACCCTGTTTTATTATCATTTGCCATAGAGAGTAAACAACCTGTTAGTGTAAATTAGGGTCTCCTGAGTGATGAAGCAGAGACGGCTAACAACCCAAAACTCCCTCCTCTCTCTGTCTCTCCCTTTTCTCCTCCTCCCTCCATCTCTCACACTCTCTCTATCCCCTTGAGCTCTTTTACTCGTTTGTGTTTCGGCTCTGTTCTGCCTTGTTTGGCACGCAGCCCTTTGAAAGAGAGTGGTGGTGGTGWGCGTGTGTGTTTGTGTTTGTATGTGCATTTGGTGGTAGTGTCTGTGTGCACTTGAGCCTGCATGTGTGTGACCTCGAGGATGTGTGTGTGGTAGAGGAATTGAGGGAGTTTAAATCAAGAAGTGGACAAAAAGACCCCAGCACATAGCAACCCTGAGGAAGTTAATAATGATAAAATAATGAAGGTCCCTTCCCCACTCCTCAAGCCCTCCACTCACCGACCTACTTTCCATAATGGAGAGTGATAGCCCTCAGTCTCACTGCCTGCCCCAGTGTGTGTGGATGCTGTCTCTTATACACATCTAGATGTGTATAAGAGACAGGTGAAAGAATAAGGCCATTATGTTCATAAAAACATAATCATCGTCCCTCATCTTAAACGGCACCGACCGCCAATGATATACAGTGTACAAGCAATACACACTCAATCACACATGCTACATTGACACTCCCACACAAAACCCACACACATTCCACACACACACACACACACACACACACACACACACACACTCCCACACTCATTTTACTGCTGCTACTCCATTCTTTATTTGACTGATATTGTTATCCTGATGCCTAGACACTTTACCCTGCCTTCATGTACTGTACATACATTCGGAAAGTATTCAGACCCCTTGACTCTTTCAACATTTTGTGATGTTACAGCCTTATTCAAAAATGTACTAAATTATATTTTTTCCTCATCGTTCTACACACAGTACCACAATACACCAGAGACATTTTTGCAAATGTATTGAGCTCAGGTTCATCCTGCTTCTTTTGATCATCCTTGAGATGTTGATTGGAGTCCACCTGTGGTAAATTCAATTGATTGAACATGTATAAAGTCCCAAAGTTGACACTGCATGTCAGAGCAAAAGCCAAGCTATGAGGTCGAAGGAATTGTCCGTAGAGCTCTAATTGTGCCGAGGCACAGATCTGGGGAAGGGTAGCAAAAGAATTCTGCAGCATTGAAGTTCTCCAAGAACACAATGGCCTCCATCATTCTGAAATGGAAGAAGTTTGGAACCACCAAGACTCTTCCCAGAGCTGGCCGCCCGGCCAAACTGAGCAATCGGGGCAGAAGGGTCTTGATCAGAGCGCCAGAGTTCCTCTGTGGAGATGGAAGAACTTTCCAGAAGGACTACCATCTCTGCAGCACTCCACCAATCAGGCCTTTATGGTGTTGTGGCCAGACGGGAGTCACTCATCAGTAAAAGGAACATGACAGCCTGCTTGGAGTTTGCCAAAAGGCACCTAAAGGACTCTCAGACCATGAGAAACAAGAATTTCTGGTCCGATGAAACCAAGCTTGAACTCTTAGCCATTTAAGTTCCCCTAACCTGTCACTTAAGTTATCCTAACCTTGTTTGTTAGTTCACCTAACCGCTATCGAAAAATTATCCCGGTATTCTCATTTTTTGTTAAGGCACAACAAGCAACCTGGTCTCAGAGAAAGACATGTAATACTATACATCCTCCAAGAAGTTTGATAAGTAACATCATCCAATTTGTGTGCTATTGTACAACCGGGTAAGATTTATGAGACTATACTTCCAGTAATGTGTATGATATTGTACGACCGCCATTCCATTCATAATGTAACCTAACGTAACATAACATATCATACTTAATGGAGCCGCAAAGATTTACCTATAGAATAATACAAATTGTGCTGAGACCACGTTGGTGCCAGACATGCTGCTACGCCTATACCCCAATGGAACAGCAACCTCTCCCAGTCTGTATAGCAAACGAGAGAGATTGTCGAGTTTCAAGGAATTCTCCCTTCTTTCTCTATCTACTGTGTCTATCCTTATCGCTCTCCCTCTCTCCTTCTTTATTTCCTCTCCCTCTGGTGTCTTCTCTTCACCCTACACCGCACCCCCCTCCTCCTTTCTCTTTTTATGTATTTTATCTCTGCCTTTGTTTCTGCATGGCTGCAGACAGTCCAAGTCCTCCATCCCTCAGCCATATTACAGTATCGTCTGGAGCACAGAGGCATTCTGGACAGAATTGCAAATGCGGCGGAAGTGTTGCGCCGTGCGGAGAGAGGGATGCACCCCTGAGCGACGCACTCCGTTATTCTGTTGTCGGAACTCAATAAGAACTATGACTCACAGCTGATGAAATATACATCACTTCTAAATGGTACCAGAAGAAAGCTCCTCTTCTCAGCACAGTACTGTGTGTCGCTTGTCGGATTCTGAAACACACATGATTAATGCCAGTTAAAGAAGATGACATCTACCCTGAGAGGAGGTCCACAGCTTTACATAAGACACACACCATAGTAGTAGCTCAAAATATTACCGTCATTCTCTTTTGTCCTTGCACCCAATGGTTTTTCTTAATAATATGTATTTTTATTTATTCAAATACTATATAAGGCTCTTTTTGTGTGTATCCATATAGAAACGTTTGTGTCATATGCACATCCTTAAAAACGTAGGTGCTGGGCTAATAACGAATCCTGATAAAGAACGGCCTGCACACTGTTGATCCTGCATTTCACCGCTTTACTGACAATGTAAAGTGGTGAATTGGGAGCCTAAACAGTGTGCGGGCTTTCTTGTTCTTTACTAGGATTAACATCATACCACACACATCTCCCATGTGGAAGGAGGTCTGGTGAAGAAGGTGTTAAATGGAAGTCTGTGGTGAGAGAGGAATGGAGATATGTTGAGAATGTTGATCCTACTGGGTTGACTGGATCTTCTGGAGCTCTGGAAGAGGATGCCCAGTGTCTGCTCCGGTCTACCCAGGGACAGGTTAATCTGTCTGGGTGTCATTCACTCCACCTCCCCCTCCTGGTCGCAATAATGGACCACTTCCAGCGCCTCTGGACCTTCTCACCCTAAGCCTGGATCTGGGAAGGCTTATCTCAGGGCTAGGCTGTTTTAGTCAGTAAAACCTCAGTGTGTAAGCCTCTGTTACAGAATCTAGACAACCACCTGCATTAAAGGGACGGACTTCCATCACAAGTTCTTATCTGCTAATTGTAAGAAAGAAAAGATGAATATCAGTTTATCACAAATTCTACTTAATATTTTATGTTGACTATCATACCTCCTGTGGATCCAAAGACATATAGTATGAAGTTAACAGCAGATAGTTCTATTGTACATGACTCTGCATCCTTCTCTATGAATATTAAACTACTTACAGAGCAAACCTTCCTTTGTCATTGTGTGTCTAGTCCACCCCAGACTGCCTACTGTGTGACCTTGTGTATTGGCAATGTAAGTGTTTTTTTAAGCAGCTGTTACCGTTACTCTAAGTGTGAGTGACTCCACACTCTCTTTGTTAACAGGCTTTTGGGGTGATCCTGGCTGTGGACATTTACACAGACACCCCCCTTTATAGCTACACCCCTTTAATACCTACATCCCCATGCTCTCCTGTTAGGGTGACTGTTAGGCTACATCCCATCCAAAATGGCACCCTGTTCCCTATGGCCCTGGTCAAAAGTAGTGCACTATATAAGGGATAGGGTGTCATTTGGGCCTCAGCCTAGTCCTTTATATGGCTAATTGGAGTGTGCGAGCCATCACAGCTGAAGTGCTCCTCAGGGCACCCCTCCCTCCCTCCACTCAAACACCCTGTTTATTATCATTTGCCATAGAGAGTAAACAACCTGTTAGTGTAAATTAGGGTCTCCTGAGTGATGAAGCAGAGACGGCTAACAACCCAAAACTCCCTCCTCTCTCTGTCTCTCCCTTTTCTCCTCCTCCCTCCATCTCTCACACTCTCTCTATCCCCTTGAGCTCTTTTACTCGTTTGTGTTTCGGCTCTGTTCTGCCTTGTTTGGCACGCAGCCCTTTGAAAGAGAGTGGTGGTGGTGAGCGTGTGTGTTTGTGTTTGTATGTGCATTTGGTGGTAGTGTCTGTGTGCACTTGAGCCTGCATGTGTGTGACCTCGAGGATGTGTGTGTGGTAGAGGAATTGAGGGAGTTTAAATAAAGAAGTGGACAAAAAGACCCCAGCACATAGCAACCCTGAGGAAGTTAATAATGATAAAATAATGAAGGTCCCTTCCCCACTCCTCAAGCCCTCCACTCACCGACCTACTTTCCTAATGGAGAGTGATAGCCCTCAGTCTCACTGCCTGCCCCAGTGTGTGTGGATGTATGTGTGTGCATGCGTGTCTCAGTTTGCATGTATGTGTGAGGTGGGGAGGGGATGGCTGTGGTGTAACAATGGATGAAGGACAGGGTCTACATGGAGAAAGCACAAAGGCATGTGTTACTGTGACCTTTGCTGAGCTTTGTGGTTCCTGGGAGGTGTGTGGTGTGTGTGTGTGTGTGTGTGTGTGTGTGTGTGTGTGTGTGTGTGTGTGTGTGTGTGTGTGTGTGTGTGTGTGTGTGTGTGTGTGTGTGTGTGTGTGTGTGTGTGTGTGTGTGTGTGTGTGTGTGTGGGTGTGTGTTGTGTGTGTGTGGTGTGTGTGTTGTGT